>NC_079219.1:34339923-34612423 GCF_029633865.1 Lampris incognitus | reverse complement strand
TCTAGATTAAACCACTGGTGGTATGAACGGCACCATGAAATGTCATTTTCTCTAAAAACAAACTTGTCAGAAAGCTCAGAATAAACGTCTGTTGCCATCTGGCTACAGCCGCAAGTGGTTTCAGAGTCACACTAGTCAGTATAAATGCTGTTAACGTTACATTAGATTGATTGTACAGAAGTTGGTGGCTACAGTTGCTAGAACAATGGACAGTTCAACCATGCTCTAATAAAACATAGTGTCCAGGTTTAGTTTGGTGTATGGAGCTAATTTTATACCCTGATTAGATAACCAGGTACAGCTGTAAACGTCATCATTCCCAGAATGTATATACAGAGAAACGGCCATTTACCTTAAGTTCCTGCCTGCTGTGTTCCTCACAGGTTTCGCTCCAATAAGTGGGATGTGCAGCAAATACAGAAGCTGTACCATCAATGAAGACACGGGACTAGGCCTGGCGTTCACCATTGCCCATGAATCTGGACACAAGTAAGGCTTGTCTGTCTTCCAATTTTCTTTCATTTTTCAGTAGATCAGTGGTCCTCAGAGTTGAGCATAACCAGAGGCGTGCACTCAGTAGAGAGCAGATCTCCCCCAGGCGTACGTATCTCCCCTTCTCCGGTGTTCGAACTTGGCAACAAACCAGCCCTTTCTTCGCCTACCGGGAGAAGGGAAATACACGCACACATGGACAGAAAAACCAGTGTTTTATTAGATTAGATGTTAGATTAGAAAGACAGAAGAAAGAAAGCCACTTTATTTTGTCATTGTATTCTTACAACTGATTTGTTCTCTGCATTTAACCCATCCTATTGTATAGGAGCAGTGGGCTGCTGCAGCAATGCATGTCTTTATTGATTAGCAGCAGACAGATACATGTACACATAGACAAAAAAAAACAATATCTTTCCTTAGACTTGCACAGCGCCCAAGTGGAGGGAATAGGAAATATGGGGGGGGGGGGGTTGTTAATGTGAAGCACTCAAGCTAAGAAACCTAATAATAAAAATGTTTTGCCTGTCAGTCTGTGGATGCATACCCTCCTTGGTGGACCCTCGTATGAATGCGACCAAGTCTGACATGAAATAACAGAGATCAGGCTATGATAATTTCAGAGCCCTTATTAAAAGACTTCAAATGTGTTTAACCGACATGGTTTTCATGATATAAAATGAATGAAGGTGAATTGCTGCTCTGCTGATTGATTTTCATTCATAAAACAATGTTAAGAAAACATAGCTCAGCCGTGGGAAATGTTTTATTGTAGCTACTGAGATAATGTCAAGCTGTGACTGTAATTAATCCTACTCTTGAAATTGTATTTTTATAGTTGAGCTTTAACATTGGAGGCTATGGCACTTCTGTATGGCGGCAAAGGGAATAGGGCGAATTATTTTTGGTTCATCCGGTGTTCCTCCTGTTCTCCTGTGCTGAGATCAGCAGTGAATGATTTGCTGGCGATTGACTTTTCGTTTACTTTCAAGGCTCGTACCTGAATACATAATGTTTGGATGTTGCCCGATCCAACTCTACCCGTAGATGTGAGTCGTGCTTGTGCACGGTTGACTCAGCCCGAGCAGCGACGGCGAGCAGCGTTGGTCAAGGGTTGGGGCTAGACTGCATTGTCCGGAGGGAGGTGGAAGGGAACTCCGCTGCACGTCATCAAATGCTCACAGCGGAATCACAGATTATGTTGCTAGCTAGTGTTGTTTAACGCTAGCTTTATAGTTATTTAGCTGTGTATTTTTTACAATCCACGTTGACATAGAGTCGGTTAGTAAAGGTGCGGGGGACGAAGGCCCGAGCTGCTTCTAAGGAGCCAGGCCGCAGGCTCAGGACCCCCCTGAAGGGGGTGGGGGGGTCCTGGACGAGCGAACGCACGTGAGGGCCGAAGGCCCAAGCTGCGTCTAATGTCAGTCTGCTGTTTCCCGCTGTTCCTAAACTGAACTAGCCCCTACCCAAGCCCCAACCCAATCATAAGATTGGTCGATTCCGCTGTGAGCATTTGATGACGTGCAGCGGAGTTCCCTCCCACCTCCCTCCGGACGATGCATTCTAGCACCAACCTTGGTCAAGTGAGCTACAGAGTGAATGGAAAGAGGGAGCGACGATAGCGAGAACAAACGCGTTCTTCATTACAGTCATAACTGTGCGCAAAATATTTTAGGCTAGAATCCCCATGTTACGTCCGGCTTGGTCGGACGTCCCTACAGACACCCCCACAGGCCGTGTCTGCGGTTGTCCTAATCGCTGCACTAGCGCCTCCTCTTGTCGGTCGGGGCACCTGTTCCGGGGAGGGGGACTGGGGGGAATAGCGTGATCCTTCCACGCGCTACGTCGTCGTGGCGAAACTCCTCACTGTCAGGTGAAAAGAAGCAGCTGGCAACTCCACATGAATCGGAGGAGGCATGTGGTAGTCTGCAGCCCTCCCCGGTTCGGAACAGGTGGTGGAGCAGTGACCGGGCCGGCTCGGAAGAGTGAGGTAATTGGCCAAATACAATTGGGGAGAAAAAGGGAGAAAAAAATTATATATATATATATATATTTTTTTTTTTTTTTTGCTAATACATCTAGTAGCTCACAAGATTAGCAGTGGAGACACACACGCTTGTGCGTGTGACCAAATGCACAATCACCTCCAGTCTACCACCTGGCGGAGATAATAATTACCTTGATGACAATTGTGCTAGTCTTTACTTGAACACTTGGATGAAAATGTCCAAATATGTTAAAATGCAAAATTGCTGTTTGTACTTTTTATTTTCAAATTCCAGTCGGCAGTCCAGCCCACATAGCTTATTTTTCTATGTTATGATAGTGGGGAAGCACAGAAGAGGAGCTTTTCATAATTTGATTTCCAGGCCAGCAGGGCCGTAGCCGTATGCCGGTGCAGAGAGAAAGGGCTCTAAACAACAATATAGAGTCACTGGGTACATGCTGTGTACTTTGTGTACTTTTAACGTCTTTGACACTACATTTTAAATTTTGTGTCTTAATAGACATTCTTTTATTGACACTTACCATTACTCTTTTTTACCCGTCACCATTATTTTTTATCTCCAGTGCTTAAATGCTTTCAGACCTAACATTTCAGAAATCACATTTCAACCCTCATTTACTTTGAGTAATGCACTTCTCCTGGGTGTGTTTGCTCACTCCTTTTACACAAGTAAATTGATTCTGCGATTTGAGCTGTTTTAACAACCATAGCTTTTACTGATGGTCACAAGTGGATAGTGGTAGTGCTAGGGCATAAAAATGGCAATAGTCTTCATCACACTTCGTAGAGGCAGGGAGACAAAATCAAACTGGTTGGGTTTCACTAACACCTTTGATATTTTCCATTTCAAAATCTCACCTCGTCTCTCCCCAGTTTTGGGATGGTCCATGACGGTGAGGGAAATGTTTGCAAGAAGTCTGAGGGCAATATCATGTCTCCCACACTGGCCGGTCACAACGGTATCTTCTCCTGGTCCGCCTGCAGCCGCCAGTACCTCAGTCGGTTCCTCAAGTAAGCAACCATCTCCATTTATGTTATATCCTATTGTCCCAACAGACTCATTTTACTCATCTGCACTGAATATGCAAGCTTCTCATGAGACTAAGTTGTAAGGGTTTTATGATAAAACCTTGCCATATATCTGACTGACAGGGATTTGTAATGCTAATGACATGATGTTCCTAATGCTGGGACTGATATGTAGCACTAACACCAGTCCATTATAGAATCAAACCATCAAAACTTACCACAGCTAATAACAGCTGCACAGAACTATCATGGACTCCTGAATGAATCCATGTGGCAGCCTTCATGCTCATATGACAAAGCCATGGAAAAATGTATACATTTATTGGGAAAAAATGTGAAGTATAACTCAGCAGCAGACAAATCAATTACCAGCTCAGTGTGCATATGTGTGCAGGTGTGTGTGTGTGTGTGTGTGTGTGTGTGTGTTTTAGAGTTTTAAATATAGCTGACACACCAGCCAAAGTGGGTGATATGTGGTACGGCTATCCTCCTGCTAGTCTTGTGTTACAGACAGTGTCTGGATATGTATAATCTGTCAGTGTACTCATGTGAGTGGCTGTGAGAGAGAAAGATGGAGCTAGAGACAGAAAGAGGTGTGTGCATGTGTGTCCATGTGCGTGTGTGTATGTACCTCTGTGAGAGAGAGAGAGAGAGAGAGAGAGAGAGAGAGAGAGAGAGAGAGAGAGAGAGAGAGAGAGAGAGAGAGAGAGAGAGAGAGAGAGATAGATAGTGTGTGTGTGTGTGTGTGTGTGTGTGTGTGTGTGTGTGTGTGTGTGTGTGCGTTTGTGTGAACTGTTTTTTTCTGCATGTCTGCATCAACTCTTGTATGCAGCTGTGGGTGCATTTTCAACCCCGTGCACCCTCAGGCAAGCAAACATGGAACACAGACACAGCATCCATGCGTCTGTCTGTTTGAAACCAGATAGCCCAGGACCGGGGCCCTCCACTAAATTTACTAATGTGTTAACTGAACTGTAAGGTCTCCCCTCTGACTGGTGGAGACAGATAGTGTATTTCCTCGCTGGGTTATTAAAGACGGGGTGACCTCACCCTCGTTAGACCTGTCAGATTTATATTAAATTCACATCACCCTCTGAGGCCAAGTAGAAGGAGCTCTCAGCCAGCAGGCCTACCAGTGGCTCTGCTATAATAACTGCGTGACAAAGCACAGCAGTATTGTATATTCATTCTTATTTTAATCACCATTTTGGCATCATATGATGCAGATTAATTTAACTTGGGGGGCATAGGTTTTTTATCTGTCTGGGTCTCTATCCACCTTTTTAACGTTGCAAGCTTTCTGTGAGCTAATATTCTGTTAACATCCATCCATTATCCAGACCGCTTATCCTGCTCTCAGGGTCGCGGGGATGCTGGAGACTATCCCAGCAGTCATTGGGCGGCAGGTGGGGAGACACCCTGAACAGGCCACCAGGCCATCACAGGGCTCACACACACATATTCACACCTAGAAACAATTTAGTATGGCAGATTCACCTGACCTACATGTCTTTGGACCACCCGGAGAAAACCCATATAGACACGAGGAAAACATGCAAGCTCCACACAGAGGATGACCCGGGACGATCCCCAAGGTTGGACTACCCCGGGGCTCGAACCCAGGACCTTCTTGCTGTGAGGCGACCACGCTAACCACTGCACCACTGTACCGCCCTTCTGTTAACATCTACCTCTCAAAATGGAAGCCTGTTGCTGCTCTGTGTGCAGTGACAAGGAGACATCTGTTTCAGTATGCAAGGTCAGGTGTTCTGTCAGAGCTCTCAGTCTCCCACCTTGGAAGAAAAACAGGGATACACAACTAAAAACATTGAGGTGCTTTGTATTTCTGTGAATACAAAACACTTGCGAACCCAAATGTGAGGTCAGTTGCACGTGAGCCTCACAAGGTTCTCCTCTACATCGGTCTGTTTTTGGGGATTTATAGCAACCTTCAATAACCTTAAGAGTATCTTCTTTTTCTCTAATTATCTCCCAAGTTTTGGATCCATTAGCATGTGTGTATTATGCATTCGGCGGACATTCTTATCAAAGCTTCCTATAATAGCACAAGTGCATATCGTTCCAACCCTCACCTATGGTCATGAGCTTTGGGTAGTGACCGAAAGGGTGAGATCGTGAATATAAGCGGCTGAAATTAGTTTTCGCCGTAGGGTGTCTGGGCTCAGCCTTAGAGATAGGATTAGGAGCTCGGACATCCGGAGGGAGCTCAGAGTAGAGCCGCTGCTCCTTCACATCGAAAGGACCAGTTGTGGTGGTTTGGGCGTCTGATTAGGATGCCTCCTGGGGGCCTTCCTTTGGAGGTTTTCCGGGCACGTCCAACTTGGAAGAGACCCTAGAGTAAACCCAGAACCTGCTGGAGGGACTACATGTCGAATCTGGCCTGGGAATGCCTTGGGAACCCCAGGAGGAGCTGGAGGGCATTGCTGGGGAGAGGGGCATCTGGAGTGCCAAACTCAGCTTGCTGCCACCGTGACCCGACCCCCGGAGAAGTGGCCGATGATAAGATGAGATGAAGTGTTTTCTCTAGGTGACATAAGTAAATATCCAACACGTGAACCTTGTGTCACAGTCTAGTGTCCCAAGTATGATGGTACTGTATCGAATTCAGGTGGCAGCCGGGATACGCCACAGCTGGGATGTGAATCCAGGTCCACGCTAACCAGTCAACTAAAGGGCCAAGCCCTCTGACAACAATGTAACAAATCCAGGGGCAGCCGGGAAGTGAACCAGGGTCTCCTGCAGCAAAGGCAACTGCGCTAACCAATCAACTAAAGTGTCCGACCCTTTAGTTGACTGGTTAGCGCAATCGGCCGTGGTGCGGGCGATCCAGGTTCGCTTCCAGGCTGCAGCGGCAGTTACCAGCTGCCCTCTACATTGGTGTCAGAAGTGAGATTGTGAGACCGTGAGGCCATTGGAAGCGTGTGCACCCAGGGGCATGAGGGAGTTGATATGCTGAAGCACGGGGACGTGCTTCCTGAAGGAGGGTGGGTAGTGTAACGACCATGGATGAATAGATTCGCTAGCCAGTTAGCTAACAGGTCAGACCCTTTAGTCAACTGGTTAACCTAGTCACCTGTGGTGCGGTTCACTTTCCGGCCTGCCCCTGAATTCGCTACAGTATTAATAAAAATATATTTAAAAAAATGCTTCCATGCACCTTATGCATTGCCTTTGTGCGCTGCCTGTTTACACTATGTCCTCTCAGACTTGGACCTAGTTTTTTTGGCACTTACTTGCAGTCACCTCCTGAATAGAGCCTTGCTTATGTTGTATTAACTCTCAGATGTACGTCACTTTGGATAAAAGTGTCTGCTAAATGACATTGTAACATTGTAAGTATGTGTGTGCTTGTGTGTGTGTGGGTTTTTGCTGGAAATGTAATATATCTTTTTAGAATGCATGTAACATTTAATGTGAATAATAACACACCCCACCAAAAGGACAGCATATATGTAGAACAGCCATTGTTCTTTGTAGACACATAGGAGCCATAAAGAAATGAAAGATTATCTCTCTCTCTCTCTCACACACACACGCACACACACACACACACACACACTCTCACTCAATCTCTCTCTCTCTCTCTCTCTCTCTCTCTCTCTCTCTCTCTCTCTCTCTCTCTCTCTCTCTCTCTCTCTCTCTCTCTCTCTCTCTCTCTCTCTGCTAAAGCCATTAGGACCACTCACTACCACAATGGACCTATCTGACATTAAGCATTTTGCCTTTTCAAGCTCTTCCCACCATAATTTGTATTCTGCTCCCCTGACTGCAGTGTTTAAGCTGTAAAACATCTCTGTATGGTTAGCAGTCATATCAGTTAACATTACCCCCCCCCATCCCGCACCCACGCCTCCATCAGCGTTAAGTCATGAGCGATGGGGGGGAGCATTTATTATAGCTGTCAGAATTGAGTGTCTGATACATTTAAACTATTACTCTCAGGGTTCACGTTTGGCAAATTGTTATGTTACCACGGCAACAGTTTACGGTACTCTCCGAAGTGGGAAACAATGGAATATATTCTGCCCTGGAATTTCTGTGTATGTACTCCAAGTACCACTTATATCTCCGAACAAGATTTATAAAGTGAGGCACTTCATTTCATGTCCTTGTTTCTGTTTATGCCTGTATGCGTGTTGTTTATCAGCAAAGTTGTTGAAAGATAAATGACTCTTTCCCGCCTCCTGTGCTCTTTCTCTCCCCATTGCAGTTCTGCCCAGGCTTTGTGTCTATCAGATGAGCCCAGGGCAATGGAAGAGTATCAGTACCCTGAGAAGCTGCCAGGCGAGCTGTACGATGCAGACACACAGTGTAAATGGCAGTTTGGAGAGAAGGCCAAACTCTGCAACCTGGATTTCAAAAAGGTAAAACATTTAAAAAAGAAAAGGCATTTTACTAAAACTATTACTCGGCCTCCTCATATATAAGTTTCTATCTAGCTAGTGCATACTAAAACATTTAAAGGGTCCATTTTTTGAAAGTCTGATACAACGTATGGCATATGGTTGAAGATTTGATTAATTTTGCCATCTCAAATGGAAAATTTAAAAAGAGCCAACCACACCATGCCATCTTATGAAGCTCTCTCTATACGCCTCAGGTGGAACTGACATATGTGCTCACCTGGTTCAAAAAAATCCAGTGGAATTTGTTGATCCTTAGAGAAGGAAGGAGATCGATAGAAAGATAGATAGATAGCTAGAGGGAGGGAAGAGGAGAATGGAGAGAGTGGTGGCCGAGGGGGATGATGAAGAAAGTAAGGTCAAAGGAGAAGAGAGAGTAATAACATTGGAGTTTGGTGTCCTTACACACACACACACACACACACACACACACACACACACACACACACACACACAGCACTGCATGCAAAATACTCAGTGGGACAGACAGCTAAATATGTACTGGAGCGCTGCCAATGGGAATCTCAGCCTGTTGCTCTCCCATTGTCTCTGTACCCTCTGATGATGATGTCAGTCTGAAGGGAGGACTTTGCATGTGGCTAACATTCATATGATAACACTATATATGTATGTCAGATTTGTGTTATGTCAGATGGTTTCTACATCAAGACACATTGTTAGCTCTCACAGTTCAAAAGGGACAGTGCCATATAGATAGATAGATAGATAGATAGATAGATAGATAGATAGAGATAGATAGATAGATAGATAGATAGATAGATAGATAGATAGATAGATAGAGATTACATCTTATTTTTCACTGAATAATTTGGATCAAATAATTTAATTGGCATGAAGCTAAGATTCATATATACACTATATACATTTCTTGTTTTTTTTCATTCTTTTTGCTTTATGAGAGCATATGGTAGAGTGGCAGGGGAATTAGGAGAGAGAAGTTATGAAATGTGACAAAGTTCACTAGCTGAAATTGAAACGATGATAACATAGGAGCATGGTATCCTCATTAGTGTGTTGCGCTGCCAAAACACTTGTGCACTATTTCAGTTTTAAGATATTTGTGGGATTGCTCCTTTGCGTTTTTGTTTTTGCCATTTGGTCCAACGCCTCTGCAGCACCTCTTCTTTCGCACCTCGTAGCAGCAAGGTGTGCTGGCCACCAGAGCCCGGAGCGGACCTCACGCTCAGTGCCTCTCCAGACACTTGTTGCTAATATAAAACTACAAGGCTCGGTCCCTGGGGTCTGATTCATAGTGTCATGAATTCATGTTTCATAAAACTTTTTGGCAGCCGTTGTCGTGATAAGGCATGACTGGAAGAGCCAAACGATACTCTCCGTGGGGTCTGGGGTGGGGTAAAACAGGGTTACCCTAGCTAAAAATCAAAACAGTTTCAGGATTTTTTTCTCTACCTTTTTTTACTCCCTCTCCTCTCTCTCTGTCTCCTTCCCTCTCCTGTTTTCTCGTTTCCACTCTCCACCTTTCTTTCTGCAGAATCTGCACCCTCCTTCACAAGCTCTTCCTCCCTGCTTTATTGTGTCTCTCTCTCCCTTTCTTCACTGCTGGAAAAGCCCTAAGCTAGCAAACAGCTGCACAGAACAGGCCTTGGGATGGGGTCCATGACAGCTTTTGGCAGCAAGCTTCTGAGACAGGGTTGCCTGTCTGCATCTGTACCATGTTGTCAAAATCCAACATATTCATTCAGATAGTAACGATGTCGACATGCTAAGAAGTAGCAGGCCATGTTTCTCAGGCAATCTAGAGTTTTGTCAGTTGGGAAATTTCCCAATCTGTTTAAATTTGCTCTACACTATTCATGAAGAGGCATGCCTACATGCTCATCACAGGAATTGCTTAAGTGCAGGTGTTGATCGTATGCCCCCCCCCCAAAGTGTTGACAAAAAAAATGAAAACTTTTTTCCCCCCTTTCCCATAAGTGTATCCAGCCAATTACCCCACTCTTCTGAGCCGTCCCAGTCGCTGCTCCACCCCCTCTGCCGAACCAGGGAGAGTTTCAGACTACCACATGTCTCCTCCGATATATGTGGAGTCGCCAACCATTTCTTTTCACCATACAGTGAGGAGTTTCACCAGGGGGACGTAGCGCGTGGGAGGATCACACTATTCCCCCCCTCCCCCGAACGGGCGCCCCGACCGATCAGAGGAGGCGCTAGTGCAGCGACCAGGACACATACCCACATCCGGCTTCCCACCCACAAACACGGCCAATTGTGTCTGTAGGGACATCCAACCAAGCCGGAGGTAACACGGGGATTCGAACCGGCGATCCCCGTGTTGCTAGGCAATGGAATAGACTGCTATGCTACCTGGACGCCTCTATAAAAACTTAATTTTGCTATATTGTTATTGTCCAGGAGAAAGTTGGTGCATCCAATAATCTTGTTGGTGACAAAGAGCATCGTCTGTATGATGATATTTCATTAGCTTGGCACCAGTGTTAGTGTCAATGATAAATGTGCATCGTCTGAGTGTTTCATTTCGTACATTTTTTTTTCTTTTTCACAATCCTGACATGCTTTATTCTTGAAAAGTTGGCATTGAAGATACAAATATTCAGAATAATTTAATAGTTTTCCAGGAGATCATTTTCCAACCTTGCTTTTACTAAGTTCCCAGGATTGTCTTTTTAAAGCTTTTTTAAAAGCCTAAAGAACATCATTATTGATAATTTGCCCCCCCCCCCCCCCCGCCCATCACTGTACAGCCATTATAAAAGCAATTCTGACAATTCACATTGGTAATTTGGTCCAAGAAAATATGATGTGAGTAAAATAACAGTTAATGCCCACTGAAAAGTCTGGTCATTATTAAACCTACCTCAGCTCAGGCTGCAGACTATGTGAATGATCCTATTAGTAAAACAAAGTCCTCTTTATTGCATGACTCTGACTGTGTGAGTCTTTTACATGCAATTTCCACATCTTATAACTTTGGCTATCTTATATGCAGTTGGTGTTCTAACAAATGGTAGATTTTCTAGAGCAACAAGAGTAATGTCCAGGCTCAAGTAAATTACAGTAACTTCATGTTGTATTTTTCAATCTGACCTATAAGCTCACAATTGTGCCCTCTCTCGCTCTCTCTCTCTTGTCTGTGGGTGTTTGTTTCAAGGATATCTGCAAGGCCCTGTGGTGCCATCGTTTTGGGAGGAAGTGTGAGACTAAATTCATGCCAGCCGCCGAGGGCTCTGCCTGTGGACCCGACATGGTGAGTTAAAGTGTGTGTGTGTGTGTGTGTGTGTGTTTGGGGGGGGGTCTCATAAAGTTATGCCCCCACTATATTGGCATCACAGGACTGGCACAGGACTCCTTTCACTTCAATGCAACCTTTTTTATTCATCCGCTCAGAGGCAATTTTGAAGGTCACACCATGCGCCACAGTCGCTTCCTACAGCTACCAAAGATGTTAAACTGGATGGCTTAATGTTGAAGATGACGCGTGCTCGTGGAATCGTAGTGACTTCACATTTCCATTTTGGAAACTGCCAGATTAAAAGAAAAAAAAATACAGCACACCTCCATATCTAAATGGTTAGAGCACATATCACATTGCCACATGGTCGCACCCTTTGCCGGTTCGATTCCAGATAGTGACATTTGTTGCATGTCTTGCCTCTCCCACATTTCCTGGCTGCCTCAACATGGTCACTGTCTAATAAAGGTAAAAATTGCAAACAAAAGCACTGGACCATTGTTTGGGCTGAATTTGCCTGAAATCATTTCATCACCTAGATGGTCTTTGTTCCAGTTTAAATCACTGCAGCCGATAAAACCTTCAGGCTAACTTAATCTTGTTTTGAGGACAATATGTGATTTATATTTGACTGTTGCTAATGCTCCATGGTAACATGCACCAAATAAACCACACGTTAGAGGCGTCTGACCACAGCCTCCCATCAGAGACCTCCTTTGGTCTTAGTCACAGTGAAAAATCTGCTTTCTGGCAAAACGGATACTGACTTAATCCTTCGATTTTTGGCTGTGCCATCGCAACAATGTCCAGCCAAAACTAGCTTATATCCCATATCCATGTAATATATATGACATTGTTTATTGGCGAAAACAAACAAACATGCACACACTGACCTGGTGTATCAAGGTCCAAAATCCTTTTGATAAAATTATTGATAAATGGAAAAACAAAATCACGCCACATTAACTCACAGATCAAGACTAAACACCACAGGAGCAGCGTATGTGATTTTAGTCTGAGGATGGAGTTTCCCTTCATAGAGTACTGAAACACCACTATTCTCAGCTTGTCTCTACCTGACACACGATTTAAACATAGGGAATAAGCAGGAGAGACCGCCTGAGGGAAATGGAAGTGGATCTTTTCTGCAGCTCACCTCAGATTCTCAGTAGCAAGGTTATAATAGTTAAAGTAAAAGCTAGATGTGGAAAAATATTGTAGTTAAAAAAAAATAGACAGAAAAAAAATGGAAATTAACTGAAAATTGTGTACTCACAAAACTAAAATAAATATACAGAAAATGTATTTAGCTTTAGTCTCAATTTGGTCAAATTTGTCAACACAAGCATGAGGAAGCATTGGTGCATCTGTTTTTTCAGACTGGAATGTGCATTACTGAGTCAGTTACCTTCAAAATGTTGTTTTTGTATTGAAATAACTATTCTGAACTTAAATCTTGCCCCTGACAAATACCCCCATATTATTTTTAAAAAAAAACGTAAACACTTTAACATTCCATTCAATATCTAAGCTGCTTATCCCAATTGGGGTCGAAGGGATGCTGGAGCCTATCCCAGCAGTCATTGGGTGGCAGGTGGGGAAACACCCTGGACAAGGCGCCAGGCCATCACTTGGCCGACACACACACACACATTCACACCTAGGGACAATTTAGTATGGCCAATTCACCTGACCTACATGTCTTTGGACTGTGGGGGGAAACCGGAGCACCCAGAGGAAACCCACACAGACATGGGGGAGAACATGCAAACTCCACAGAGAGGACACCCTGAGACAGCCCCCCAAGGTTGGACAACCCCAGGGTTTGAACCCAGAACCTTCTTGCTGTGAGGTGACTGCGCTAACCACTGTGCCACCATTACTTTAACAATAAAAACTAAAATGAAACCAACAAACCCACTCTGGAAACTAAACTGAAAACAAATTTAAAAATGAAATAAAAACTAATGAAAATACAAAAATATAATTGCTCAGTAGCTCACTAACTGCTTTAGACCATAGACTGTATAAAAACATGGACGTTGTGTTTGTGATATTACCCATAGGTTTGTGAAGAACCTTTTCAAAGCCACAATTTGCCTTTATGCTGGCCACCATCTTGTCAGATTTTGGAGCCAGAACATCTCAATTTGGGATGTGAGGTGGAGCTGAGGTCGGACCTGCTTCAGATCCATGAATAACCTGTCAGTAAGGCAACCACACTTCCTAACATACTCATCACCGAGTCTTTGTATCCTCTTAATGGAGCAATAATTTTCCAAATCCCCAACCAAAAACACACAGAAGTGAAATGAGCTACTAAGAGCCTCTTGTGGGAAACATTTGACTTTGTATTTCTTGAGAATTTGGGTCTTATCCATTGACTTCCATTAAACCGAATCATTTTGTGTCCATTTATAATGTCCATTAGAAGAAATGCATCTTAAGGGGCTTCCGCAATGATTCCAAAATCAACTGTAGTGTGTAGTGGCTGATGCTTGCCTTGGCCTCTGCTGTGGAGAAAGACCATGCATCAAAGCTCCACTGAGGAACTTAGAGTAGCTGGAGTTGGGGGTTTGAGGTGATAAAGAGGGAGTGTCAGAGTGCCTTCATGTTGTGGAATCAATCTAACCCAAGTTCAAACTTAATGATAAAGCTTATTCATTTGCCTAGTATTTATGTCACAATGACAGGCCCCTCTGTCCTACAAAACTCTTGTCTTGGTTAACTACACCAGAATCAGATTTATTGGCCATACAAGTTTGCACACATGGAATTTGACACCAGTTTCATAGCTCTCTGTACTTAGAATAACACAACAATCTTCAGATATATACACAAGGATTGACTATGTAAAGGCAAAATACGAGATAATAAAGCGAAATGGTGAAGAGACTATATCAGAGACGCTGAAATAAAAGTTAGGTTACTTACATACAAGCCTGAGATAGATGTGAACATGACAGAGTACCAATATATGTACAGTATATACAACGTTTTTGGATTTATTTGACAATGTTAAGTGTTCATTTGATTGACAGCGTGCAGAATAACTTTATATTCGATTGTTTTGGTGTACAGTGCACTGTAGCGCTGAGCAGAGGGGAGGAGTTTGAAGAGGTTGTGATGAGTCTGCAGTGATGTTGCAGACCCATCAGGGTGGCACCAATGATTTTCTCTGCAAATTTAACTAGTAGTCTGTCCTGTCCTGTTTGGGGGCCGTTCCAAACCAGATGGTGATGGATGTGCAGAGAACAGATTGGATTATTGCTGAGAAGAACTGAATCCGCAGTTCCTGAGGCAGGTTTAACTTCCCGAACTGGCAGAGAAAGTACATCCTGTGCTGGGCCTTTGTGTCTATGTTGCATATGCCCACCTTAGGTCCTTGGAGATTGTAAATGTCTGGGTTCAACAATGCTCATTTTGTCAACTTCAGAAAAACCCCTTGCTCTGTTATTTTTCTTTAGATACATGTGCGTGTATGATCAATGTAATGTTGCACTGCAGAGAAGTAGCAATGGTGTGTCAGAGTCCCGAGATGTAGCCAATACTAGACTGTAGGCTCTCTATACCAGTATAGGGTATTTTGTTTTGGTGGTGGTTGTGGGGGTTGGGGGAGTGTTCTCTCTCAACAAAAAGGCAGAAAAATAGCCTGGATGACAGCATCATTTACACGTTATCAGCATATCCAGAGCTGATATCTCACTAATGTAAAGCGCAGCTCACAAAATCTTTTTAAAGATTTATTTCCACTTCAATTTTAATTGAGCCCATTAGGGTTCCATTGGCAGATAAACAAACATTCAATATGATGGGAGCACAACCTTAAAGAAAAAAATTCTCACAATTTCCTCTACCAAATGTTACAATAGACAGACTGAATGAAATGGCAGATGGTGTTGCAGTTCCCCAGGGAAATGGACAGGTGAGAAACCAAACAGGAAGGTTACAGTAACACGCCATTTAACAGCCACAAGCTTGCAGGGGTCAGTACACAGGGAAACCAGTCCAAAGAAGCGACTAGATAGGTTCAAAGCTCCATTTTTAGTAACCGGGATTAGTCCAAACAGGCGAACAGAGCCGCCAAGGGGCAGGAAAGAGAAATAAGGTCCAGGAAATAGGCAGAAGACTTCAAACAGGATAGACTAGCAGAACAAGAGTTGATCAAATGCGGGTTAGCTTGGCTCAAGACACAAGACAAGTCTGGCAGGGAAACAGGTGTGGAATACACAGGGTTGACTGGGGACAAAGCCAGGGGCAGGAACTGACACAACAAGACAAGTGAACTTCAAAAGAAAACAGGAAAGAGACAATGAAAAAGAGGCAAAAGTCTGACTGACAAACTATGGAAGAAAAAGACTGCTAAAAATAACTAAACTAAACTGGGAGAAATCCCCCAAGGGGTGGATTCCAGACATTCCAACAAGTCGATCAGCAACACAGCAGGGTGGGTGGAAGGGGAAAGTTGCCTGGGAGCTGATGAGTGGGGCCAGGATGCAACCGACCTTTAGGGTGACCAGGATGCAGGATGGAGCAACTCTGGCAGATTGGCAGGAGGACAACCAGGCATGCGAGGCCACTCTAAGGGATGATCGAGGCCAGTAATGTAGATGGGACTGCTCACAAAGTTGACCGGATGACAAGAAACCAGGAAAGTGGTGCTTGGGTGGCCAGCCAGAGTGCAGAGGAATCTGGTCAGAGGCCCTGGGACAAGAATCGAGCAACCAGGAAGCTAGGGGTTGGACCTCTTGAGTCCTAGAAAGCAAAGCCGCTGAAGAATTCTGGAGGTGGAGCTGCAGGACACATGAAAGGCTAGACCACAGCGGAAACAAAAAGCTGGGCCACTGGGAATGCTGCAGACTCTGGAGGCATAGCTGCAGGAGAAAGGCAACTGGACCACTGGAGATGCTGCAAATTCTGAAAGGGCAGGTGCAGCGGACAGCTGGAGGTTACCGTCAGTAGGTGCGGCCCACTGCTAGAGGTCTGGCTGCTGGAGATTTGGCAGGGCCTCGGCGAAGACAGCCAACTGTGCATTGACTGCCAGGGAAGAGGTACAGGCTGGGCGACGGCAGGGATGGCCAACCGCTTAGGTGTAGGAACATGTTGGTCATCGCTAGAGATGGCTGACAACTCAAGTGCTGGAACCGGCTGGGTATCGCCAGAGATGGCTGACAGCTCAGGAACAGGCTCACCCTCTGTAGTGATGCTGGTCAGTGGAGACTGCCAACAGCGTCGGCGATCACACTTTCTTCTGGGCCTCAGTAGTGGTGCTGGGTAGCTGAGACTGTTGTCCTGGGCAGCAGAGGCCAGACTGAGGATGTCAACGAGGCGGCTGTGGGTTGAGCTGGTTATGTCTGGGAGACAGGAGGCAGATCGGGCAGTACAGATTCTGAGGTGGACAAGTCTGAAGAGGAGGCTGAGCTAGACTGCGGATAATTTGAATATGTTTTGAGTGACATAGTACTCGGGATAAAGTGGCCCACCCACAGCCTCTCTCTGAACCACTCCAACTGAGTGAAACCTTGATCTGGTGCTGATTATGCTGCAGTGGGTTGGAAGCAATGAGCAGAGCCACTGCACTACCAAACTTCTTCTGGGTAGCTGAGCAATTGACCCTTCGCTAAGCCATGCCCCCGAAATGCAGACTGGCCAGTCACAGCACAGCATAGGACAGGCTCCGACACTTTCATGGAGGCGCTCCGTTGACTCCAATGCAAAAGTTTCAGATTTTCTTCATTTTCGAGCTGGTTTTGTGGACTTTTAACTAGTTATGGTTAAACTGTGTACCTGGGGCACTTGTAACAGTGGCACTCGTTACCCGAAGAGGTTGGAAGGAGATGTACGTTTTTTTCCCTTTCCAAAACCAAAATCAAACCCTGAAAAGTGTAGCCTGTGGATAAAGCTATGTGGATGTCCTCAAATCCAGTTGAACCCCTCAAAGATCAACAAGCACAGCTTTGTCTGCTCCAAGGTAAGTAATTACTTTTATTAACCGTAAAATAATGTTAAAGCTTGACGGACTTAACAACAGTAACAAAGGGGGGTGGGCCTTGGCGAAGGGTCAATTCTTTGGCATTGAGCTGCAAGGACACTGGGGGGCAGGGCTGTGGTGGTCCTGGAGGCTAGCAGATACTGACAGGATGGGCTTTCGAACAGACTGGTCTGATTTCTGCATTGCCTGTTGAACCCCTGGGCTTTCTGCTACGATGTCTGCGAGTCTGGCTGATGCTACGGGGAACACCCAGGCCCAGGCAGGTTCCCCAGAAAGAGTTTGGGACTACAACTGGATTTCAATAGACAGGCTGCATCCTGCAACGAAGCCTGGCTGACAATTTGAGGACCTCCCAGGAATGGATTCACGGCTGGAACTGGCTCAGGATAGGCAGACTGCAGTGCTACCGCTATGGAGGCAAATGGCTGGAAATGACGTGAAAGTGCCTATTCAGATAGCAATCCGAGTCTAAGTCACCAGGGTTCATGTGGAGCCAGATTATACTGTTACATTTCCCAGGGAAACAGACAGGTGAGACCCCAAATGCACAACTCAGACGGGAAGGTTACAGTAACACTTAATAGTCAGGGACAGGCAGGGGTCAATACACAGGGAAACCAGTCCGAACAGGCAGCCAAATAGACAAGGGGCAGGCAGACAGGCAAAACAGGTTCAAAACTCAAGTTGTAGTTACCGGGATTATCAGTCCAAACAGGCATATGGATCCAGCAAAGGGCAGGCAAGAGGAATAAGGTCCAGGAAACACACAGAAGACTTCAAACATGGGTAGGCTAGCAGACCGAGAGTTGATAAAACCCTGGTTAGCTTGGCTGAAGACACAAGACAATCCGGCAGGGAAACCAGGGGAGTATAAGACCTGAGAAGCTAATGAGGCAATGGGGAACAGGTGTGGGATACACATGGTTGACTGAGGACAAAACCGGTGGCAGGAACTGACACAACAAGACAGGTGAACTTCAAAATAAAACAGGAAAGACAACAGACAATGATAGAGGTTATCCACTTTGTGCATTACTGTAGTCCACTGACTTCCGGTTTCTACTCCAGCGGTCATACCAGTTTCCTGTTTGTTGGCGTGTGCTATTGACAATGGGATATTTTTCGCGATGCCTGCAAGATTTACCATGGATAAATGTCAACGACATGCACAGAATTGTCAACAAACTTTGACCTCCACCAGCAAATGGGTGAAAAGTTTCAAGTTGTACATATCGAGTTACGTTCGGACGGAAGGACATATGACTGACTGGGAGACATTGTAACAGATGGGTTATAGAGTAACGGCATTGTGAAGGGTGAACAGTTGTTAAGTTTGTGGAGATTGTGGAGATTTTTGAATGCTGTCTGAATAACACTGACTGAGTTTTATTGTGCTGTCACTTCTTTCTTTTGGCCGAGACATTTAAAGACAAAAGACTATTAAGTGACTTACTGTGAGTTGATGAAAATCCTTTTACTTCATTTGACTCCTGTCTATACATCTTTGAGATCCAACTCAAACAAGTAAATTTGCTCGTAAACTAAGTGAAGAGGTTGAAGTAGCCTTGATGCAAGAAAGCATTAGGTTCATTTTGGTATTTGGCCAATAAAAACATGTTTGTTTTTTTTTTTTTGTTTTTTTTTGTTTTTTGTTTTTTTTATAGCGGTACAGCGGTCTCCTTTGGTGGTTTCCTCAAGGAGACAGCTGATGTTGAATGGTCACTGACGTGGCAAAATATTGCCACAAGAGTTTGGGCCAAAGAGTAATCTAGTAATCTGTCCTCTTCATCTCTCTCTCTCTCTCCCTCCCCCTCCCCACAACCCCCTTGACAGCCCTTCTTCTAGATTTTCTTCTCTCAATATTGAACTTGATGGTTTAATCCCAGACTCTCCCCCTGTGGGGCAATTAACTGAACACAAACAATGACCGGCTCACTTAGGAATCTGTGGCACTCGGCTGCAGAGGGAAAATTGAAGGAGAAATCAGCTGTTGTAGTTTTCAGTCAAGGACCTTGAGATTAGTCTGATAGGTGTGTGTGTGTGTGTGTGTGTGTGTGTGTGTGTGTGTGTGTGTGTGTGTGTGCGCGCGCGTGCATTTGCACTAATGTGCATGTATGAACATAATGAGAACAGCTGATCCCCTCTTTAAACATTCACACTAGTGTGTGTGTGTGTGTGCAGCTCAAGCTTCTTGGTATCACCCCAAGGCAGGAAAAGTGCTTTTGACTGTTGTGTTCTTGACATGCAAAAAATCCACTTGTCAAACGTTTCATTGACAGCGCCAGGAAATGACTTGTGCTATAATGTTACTTTAAGTGACTCTAGATTTGACATTGTTTCTTCACATCAATTTAAGGGATTGTGAGTGAGATTTCGCTTATTTTGGGAAGACGTGATCCATTTGTCATCTGATGGAGGTATAATGAATTCCACCTTTCACGGAACATAAAGGCATTTCACATATGTGCGTTTTCTGTATAGCAAAGCCCCATACGGCGTCTGAACAAGCACAAGCTATGAGTCCATTCCTCACACACGTTTTTCTTGTCTTCATACTAGTGGAAAAAAATGTTTGAGACGTTTCCAGAATAATGTGGAAAAGGACAGGTCACTCCAGGAGGGCCCCAAAAAAAGGACACATGCGCTTGAAAACTTCTACATAAAGCAATGTTTTAAAGACTATGAATTCAAAGAAGAGAAAAACATGTTTGGATATTAGTGCAGTGACCACTGCTACTGCTACTACTACTACTGCTACTACTACTACTGCTGCTACTACTTAGTGTCTAACCTCATACAACTCACCCTACGCCTTTTCCTTTGCCACCTCTCTCTTCACTTTACGCTGCATCTCCTTGTACTCCTTTCTACTTTCTTCATCTCTCTGACTATCCCACTTCTTCTTTGCCAACCTCTTCCTCTGTATACTTTGCTGTACTTCCTCATCCCACCACCAAGTCTCCTTGTCTTCCTTCCTCTGTCCTGATGAAACACCACATACCTTCCTAGTTGTCTCCCACACTATTTCTGCAGTGGTTGCTCAGCCATCCAGCAACTGTTCTCTACCACCCAGTGCCTGTCTTAACTCCTGCCTGAACGCCACACAACAGTCTTCCTTCTTCAACTTCCACCATTTGATCTTTGGCTCTGCCTTCACTCGCTTCTTCTTCTTGGTCTCCAAGGTCATCCTACAGACCACCATCCGATGCTGCCTAGCTACGTTCTCCCCTGTCACCACCTTGCAGTCTCCAATCTCCTTCAGATCGTGCCTTCTACATAAGATATAGTCCACCTGTGTGCACTTTCCTCCACTCTTGTACATCACCGTGTGTTCCTCCCTCTTCAAGAAATTTGTATTCACCACATCCATTTCCATCCTTTTCACAAAATCCACCACCTTCTGTCCTTCCACATTAATCTCCTCGACACCATATCTACCCATCACCTCCTCACCACCTCTGTACCCTTCACCAACATGCCCACTGAGGTCCGCTCCATTTTGTATTTGTGCAGTAAAACGAGATTAAATTACATCAACCACATTAACCACATTATACAACACAGTTTGTCAGCAATCATCAAAGTTTTATTTAAGCCTCCACAGCTATTCTACCATTTTTTCAGGGGGTGGGAGGTATACATTAACACTGCAATTTTTTGTAAGGTTCTATCTTTATCCTTCCATATGTCCTCTCTCCCTCCCCCTCCTGCTGTCTCTAGTGGTGTCGTAGGGGCCAGTGTGTGAAGCACGGGGATGAGGGGCCCAGGCCTCAACATGGCCAGTGGTCAGAATGGTCCCCCTGGTCCGGCTGCTCACGAACCTGTGAGAGCGGCGTCGCCTACAGAGAGAGGCAGTGCACCAACCCTAAGTAAAGAAACACATACACACACACACACACACACACACACACACACACACACACACACACACACACACACACACACACACAAGAAATATGCAAGGGAGCATAGCCACACTTTACACAAACCTGAGACTTATTCTTATAAAAAAAAATCAACATTATATATGAATATTTAATTTGAGACATGGTGTTTCACTTACTGGTAATCATGCAGATGTATAGGCATCCGGGTGGCGTGACGGTCTATTCCATTGCCTACCAACGTGGGGATTGCCGGTTCGAATCCCCGTGTTACCTCCAGCTTGGTCGGGCGCCCCTGGAGACACAATTGGCTGTGTCTGCGGCTGGGAAGCCGGATGAGGGGATGTGTCCTGGTCGCTACATTAGCGCCTCCTCTGTTCAGTGGGGTGGGGGCACCTGTTAAGGGGGGAGGGGGAACAGGGGGGAAATAATGTGATCCTCCCACGCGCTATGTCCTCCCTGGTGAAACTCCTCACTGTCAGGTGAAAAGAAGCAGCAGGCGACTCCACATGTATCGGAAGAGACATGTGGTAGTCTGCAGCCCTCCCCGGATCGACAGAGGGGGTGGAGCAGTGACCGGGACGGCTTGGAAGAGTGGGATAATTGGCCAAATACAATTTGGGAGAAAGGGGGGGGGGGTTAAAAAAAAACATACAGATGTATGTGCACACACGCACACCATTCAAACATTCAAAGTTTGCATTACTTTTAAAGATGTAAACACACATGCACATGCATGCACTTGTGCACACTTCCACGCAGGTGCCCCACTGAGACGTTTAATGAGCTGTATTACTTTGCTGAAACTGTCACGCTTCTTTATCATTGCCAAACCCAGGGCCCAATCTGAGAGCACATTAAGAAACATGATTGAAAGAGCGAAGATGGCCAACATGGATCTCTCACTTCCTCCCCGATCTGCTCAGCTAGTGTCTCACTCACTGGGCTCATCAGTCACCCACACGCTTATTGGCTCAGTCGAGGGGGCCCATCCCAAATTCTGGGGGCCTCCTCTTTGTCAGCTTCTGCCTCGCCATGCCAAGATCCTGCTAAATTAGACTGAAATGCACAGAGAGTTGGGGAAGCGGGGGGGGGGGGGGTCAAGTGGAAATGAGAGAAGGATAGAGAAGTTGAGAGAGAGAAGATGGCAGAAAGAACAACGCTGATAGGAAGTGAGAAAAAATGGAAATAGGTGAGAGAGAGAGAGAGAGAGAGAGAGAGAGAGAGAGAGAGAGAGAGAGAGAGAGAGAGAGAGAGAGAGAGAGAGAGAGAGAGAGCATGGAGTGAAAGAGAAGCAATATCAAGCGAAGAGGTCTTAAAGTGAACCAGGGAGATGGCGCAATAAATGACTGTCAGAGAAGAGATTGGGAAAGAGATGGCAAAGAAAGAAAAATGGAGGACGGAGCACAAAGAGGGAGGGGAAGGAACAGAGAGCGAGAGTGAGAGAGAGAGATCAGTGATGGTGTGATTGGAGGGCTTAGAGAAGATGTAATTGTCCTCAGTGAGGGATTAGTTGAATCCTTGCCTGGAGATATACACCTGTGAATGGGGAGCCGTCTACAAGTAGACACACACACACACACACACACACACACAAACACATATTCACGAACACAAGCATGCAAGCATGAACACATAATGGACACAATAAAAATTCAATTTAATCTTTTGAGCAGCGTATTACAGACTGAATCTTGCGTACTTTGTGTGCTTGATGTAATACATTCCTCTCTTAGAATATGTCATTATTGGTATTGTCGGTAAGAGGATCATAGTAATACTGGATGATCCTTAGTTTTTCTGATTCAAGTCTTTCATTAAGCCTCCCCACACACAAAGGAACAAGGAGAAAATGTTTTCCATGCTTCTTTTTTCCCTTTCAAACCATGCGACTGCCCCCATTTCCTCCCCAATTGTATCCAGCCAATTACCCCACTCTTCCGAGCCGTCCCGGTCTCTGCTCCACCCCTTCTGCCGATCCGGGGGGGGAGCTGCAGACTACCACATGTCTCCTCTGACACGTGGAGTCGCTGGCCACTTCTTTTCACCTTACAGTGAGGAGTTTCACCAGGGGGACGTAGCGCGTGGAAGGATCACGCTATTCCCCCCAGTTCCCCCTCCCCCCTGAACAGGTGCCCCAGAGGAGGCGCCAGTGCAGCTACCAGGGCACATACCCACATCCGGCTTCCCACTCGCAGAAAAGGCCAATTGTGTCTGTAGAGACGCCCGACCAACCCGGAGGTAACGGGTATTCGAACCGGCGATCCCCATGTTGTTCGGCAAGAGAATAGACTGCTATGCCACCCAGACACCTTCCATCCTTTTTCCACAATCTACACTGAACGACAAACGTTAACCTGTTTTTTAATTTGCTTTAGGAAAACAAGTATCGAAAAACAGCACGTTCTTCAATAACAGTTTTTGCCATCTCTTTTTTCCAGACCTGCATATGGAGGGAAGTACTGCGAGGGCTCCTCCAGGTCCTACAGACTGTGTAACATTGAGGACTGTCCCCCCAACACAGTGGACTATAGAGCACAGCAGTGTGCTGCGTTCAACAGCAAGCAGTTCAGAGGATGGTACTACAACTGGAGGCCATACACCAGAGTGGACGGTAAGGCTCTGTCTTCCTCTCTTCTCTGTCCAATGGTAGAAAAAAAAATGGTGAAGTGTTCATGATTAAAATGAGAGTTCTTTTTTTTTTTTTTTTTGGCAGACTTTTTTATGTGTACAGTTTAGAAAGCAACTTATCATTCTAGATCTCACACACCATGTCGCCATAGTTTAGAGTGTGCCTGCAGAATGGCGGCTGTGCTTTATTTTATGTTTAATCTCTCCCCCTCAGATCAAGACCTTTGTAAGCTCTACTGCTTTGCAGAGGGCTATGATTTCTTCTTCGCGCTTGCAAGCAAAGTCAAGGACGGAACATTGTGCTCGCAGGACAGCTCCAATGTCTGTATTGATGGACTGTGTGAGGTAATACTTGCACGTCTCGAGCAATGACACACTAACATGTGGTTTGTTGGAGAGTGGACCACAAAGCCTCTGTGAGCTCGGTGGTTTTTGTAGTGAAAATAATGAGTTCATAAGCTAAGCCTTGGGGTGTGTGCTATGAATTATGGCACAAGCTATAATCACTTGAAAACGCCAGTAGACGCCCTCGCTGGACTGTTTCACAGGACAACCCATCCTGCGTCTACTACATGACAAAATGTCGACACGCCACAGTGTTTTGTTGTAGATGAGAGACATTTAGTGCTCATTTTGAAGTGCTGAGTGTGTTAAATATCTGAATGTCAGAATTTGGTAACGTACTATGATGTAATCTACATCTTACTACTGTAATACTAGCTGTGTTGTTGTTGTGTGTTTTCACCAGAGAGTGGGCTGTGACCGCGTGCTGGGCTCCACAGCGGCTCCTGATGCATGTGGGGTCTGCAAAGGAGACAACTCTACTTGCAAAGTCTACAAAGGACTGTACAACAAGCAACATTATACAAACCGTAGGTCATGCCATCCAGTTTACCCAATTCAACTGATGATTCTGATGTTTGTTTTCCTATTATCTAATTTCTTTGTTTATTTGAAGTGAGAGGTTCCTGATGTCACTGTTTATGAAATTGATCTTTATTTCTTCATTTGATTTATTTTGTTGCTTTGCACATCTAGTGTTTTTTTGTTATTGCAGATCAGCTTTTCACAAAAGAAGTTTTGAAAGTGACAGAAGCCACAGAAGGTCCTGGGATCGAACCCCGGGGTTGTCCAACTTTGGGGGTCATCCCAGGTCATAGTCTGTGTGGAGTTTGCATGTTCTCCCCGTGTCTGCGGTGGGTTTTCTTCGGGTGCCATGGTTTACCCCACCATCACAAAGACATGCATGTTAGGGTTTATACTCCTGTCTGTGCCCCTGACCGAGGCATGGCAAAAAGAACTGGAGTTGGTCCCCGGGCGCTGCATGGCGGCTGCCCACTGCTCCTAGCTACACAGCTAGGATGGGTTAAATGCAGAGCATGAATTTCCCATGGGGATTAATAAAGTATATCAAAATCGAAGTCTTTTATTTTGATTTTTTTCCTAGAGTACTATGGGATCGTAACCATCCCGGCGGGGGCTCGCAGTATCCGTGTGGTGGAGCTCAACACCTCGAGCTCTTACCTGGCTGTCAGGGATGCCCAGAGACGCTACTACCTAAACGGTCGCTGGACGGTGGACTGGCCTGGCAGACACCCAATCGCTGGAGCCATATTTGAGTATAAGAGGCCATACAACAGACCAGAGAGCCTCACCTCGATGGGCCCCACCAATGAAACACTGGTCATTGAGGTATGGGGATGTATTTATACAGAGAGGCAGACTTGGTAATGACTGCAAAGCAAAAACTGACTGATAAATCATTTTAAATGACAACTCTTTTACGTCTCGAGTCACTTGTCATGCTTCTATTTTATCTATTTAAATAGCAGTGGAGCTTGGGGGGCAGGATAGCAGCTGCCCCACAGCAGGCTGTAGGGTTTTACATCAGCAGGTTGCTCTAACCATGCTTTATACATGGGGAAATGGAGGCACAAAAGAAAGCGATGACAACATCCCAAAAGAGTATGAGCATTGACATTGATGAAAGAGAACTAAACCATGGAGTGATTCTTGTATATAAAAGTTTGGGGTTTTTTTTATTTTTTTAAATGGTCCCAATTTAGTGTGGAAAAACACGAAAGGTTTGGATGGTGCTTTTTGGTATGGATTATAAATGTTATAAACCAAGAGAAGGTAGAAAGCCTTTTTTTTTTATAACATTAGTGTGTTCACGCAGAACCCTGCGTGGTGGTATGGTGGTGCAGTGGTTAGCGCTGTCGCCTCACAGCAAGAAAGTCCTGGGTTTGAACCCCGGGATTGTCCAACCTTGGATGTCGTCCCAGGTCGTCCTCTGTGTGGAGTTCTCCCCGTATCTGCATTGGGTTTCCTCTGGGTATTCCCAGTTTTCCCCGCCATCAAGAAAAAAAGAAAAAAAAGATGTGCATGTTAGGGTTAATACTCCTGTCTGTGCCAAGGCAACGGGAAAAGAACTGGAGTTGGTCCCCGGGTGCTGCACGGCGGCTGCCCACTGCTCCTAGCTACACAGCTAAGATGGGTTAAATGCAGAGAAGAATTTCCCTATGGGGCTCAATAGAGTATATCAAAATTAAAAAAAAACCTGTCAAAGCTTAAGTGCTTTTCAGTCTAAATTTTACCACAGAGCCTCTGAACAGCGTACATCCTCTTTTTCTCCTCTGTTTGGTGTGACGCTGAGTCATTGATTCTCTTTCAGCCATTCTTTCATTTACACAGTCGCTCAGTCATTAGGTGATTCAGGATATCTTATTTCAACCCTTCCTCCCATCAATACATCCTCCATTTCTTCCTTCCTGTCTTCTTTCCTTCCTATCTTTTGTCACATGCCTCCCCCCATTCTCCTTTAATTGCTTCCTCCATTTATATCATAAATTTCTTCTTCTGCTTTTTTCCCGTCCTCCTCTCAACCGTCCTTCCTTGCTTCTTTCTGTGGCCGTTTGTCTTTTCCTCATCACTCGTTCCCTTCCTCTGTAGATTTTGTTGCAGGGCTGGAACCCAGGTGTGCGTTGGGAGTACACGCTGAAGCGGGCAGATGAGAGGAAGAACCACATCAAACATAATTATAACTGGGCCATCATACGGTCCCAGTGCTCAGCAACCTGTGCTGGAGGTAAAAACTGATTATTACACAATCACATAGTGTTATATATTCATAGCAGCCCGGCATCCTATTACATTTTTGTTAAAAATTACAGATATGTCAGAAATTATCTGTCCTTTTTAAGAGTGCAGTATGGTACAATGTGTCTTTTATGGAAAAATCTGCATGAGAATCTACAACATACCTCACTAGAACGAACGGGATTCCACTCCTACCTAAAATGACCATGGGCGGTCAAAATGACCGCCGGTTTTTAAACTCTATATTCTGTCATGATAAATACCCAAATGAGATATTAATGCATTGCTTATGTTAGTATGTCTGGAAGGGACTGACACCAAAATTAAAATTTTAACAACTATAATACTATTTTTAACAGTTTAAACTTCAGAGAGACATGGTCGAACTTGAAGCAAAATGAAAAAGTTAAAATATTATCTGAAAAACAAAACGGGAAACGCATATTGCTAATCTAAAAAACGTAACAAGGCCTATAAAACGTGAAATGTAAAAAAAAGGAGGCTTAAAACTGAAAATAACCATTGAAACAGTCCCAAACAACGACTGGAAATTAAAAACTACTAGAACGACCATGGGTCGTCAAAATGACTGGCAGTTTCTGTCAAGCTAAATACCCAATTGAGATATTAATGCATTGCATATGTTAGTATGTCTGGAAATGACTGACACCAAAATTAACATTTTAACAACTTAAATGCTATTTTTCAAACAATTTAAAATCGCCGCTGTCCAACGCCTATAAATACTGCAACGCCTCGGTGGTAGTCATGGTGCGTCTGAAACGGCAGCTGTAACCAGACATGTTGGCAATAATCAAAAATCAAGTTTAGACTAATACTCTGCACTGGAGAACGCTAGTGTGTTTCTAATTTGTGATATTGGGCTATACAAATAAAATTAACTTGACTTGTCTTCATGAAGGAAATGACGTGACCAACACATGTCATAAATAGTCACATGACGTGCACAATGACGCACAAATTACGCACGGTCATTTTGACCGCACGTGATTTGGGCATGGTCATTTTAGGTAAATCTTATCATAACCTTTTTTTGTGAAATTGATCTAAAACACATTTTAATGAAAATATAGACAATTTTAGGAGCATTCAGGGAGCAACAGGTCTGTATCTTTCTTTTTTTTTCATTTTACAAAGTTATTAAACTTTGAAAATCCAAAACGTTCAAATGCCTTTCGAAAAATCTCTCATCATCTTTGGCCCACAAAAAGTAAAGTAAACCCACAACTTATTTCGGACTCTGTAAGACACCTTCTTCTAGATCAGTAGAACAGCATCTAAAGGTAGGGCCAGTCCCTCTAATCTGTAATAAGGCTTTTAGCTGCAGGTTAAATGGAGAGAGCAGGGAAGTGTTCCCATCATTAGCAGGCCGGGGGACTCGTTGGTTGGGATTGGCGGGACCTCCTCTCTTATTCATTGAGAGGCCTGCTATTACACACACACACACACACACACACACACACACACACACACACACACAAGTCTGTGAGTGTAGACTCCTGTCTCACAGGAAGCCTGCTATTAGACTAACTCATACTCACACACATGTGTGTGCAAGCACATATTCATGTCCCTATTAGGCGCCCATATTAGGCTTCTAGGCGTAGCCTGTGATATAAGGAATTTAATTTCCAGCTTAATTTCCAGTACAGTTGATTTGTGTCTGTGTATGTGTGTGTGTGTGTGTGTCTGTGTCTGTGTCTGTGTCTGTGTCTGTGTCTGTGTCTGTGCATACACCCACAGTTTTGCTGACACCAATTCACATTTTTCACTACCTATTTTTCCTTATACATGTGCACATGTAAGTGCTCATGCTTGGCTTCGTGCCGTGTGTGCTTGCTCTGACAAAGGCTCCAGTGTGCGGTTCACACTGATTGACCCCACAGGTTAAAGTTCCCCGCCCTGATCTATTGAGGCTCACCTTGCCCACCTCCGTCCCTTTGTGTCCTGATTGTTGGCCCTAATGGGTCGGAGGTCGTTTGCTTTATTAAAGAGTGTGACTGAGTGACTGACTCGGAAATAGTGTCGTAGAGTTGAGGTGTGTAGATTGACCTTGCCTAAGGCCACATACCAACCTGGGATCTGTGAACCGGGGATTCAAGTTTCACATGAACTGAATAACAGAATCAGACCTAAAAAGGCTGCAATACTGGCCCTCACATAAATCGAGGCACTTTTCAAAACTACTCCTTAGCTTTCTAAAGGAGACAGTGAAGAGTTGGGCTTGTGAATGAAACTGGTTCACATTAGAGATGAGACATGGAAGCCTCCTTTTAAACCTATTTGTTTCTTATTTATATTCATATTGGGGTTGTAGTCAGGTTAAAAATAATACACATTGGGTGTCCGGGTAGCGTGGCAGTCTATTCTGTTGCCTATCAACACGGGGATCTCCGGTTCGAATCCCTGTGTTACCTCGAGTTTGGTTGGGTGCCCCTACAGACACAATTGGCCGTGTCTGCAGGTAGGAAGCCGGATGTGGGTGTGTGTCCTGGTCGCTGCACTAGCGCCTCCTCTGGTCGGTTGGGGCACCTGTTCAGGGGGGTAGGGGGAACTGGGGGGAATAGCGTGATTCTCCCACGTGCTATGTCCCCCTGGTGAAAGTCCTCACTGTCAAGTGAAAAGAAGCGGCTGGCGACTCCACATGTATTGAAGGAGGCATGTGGTAGTCTGCAGCCCTCCTCAAATTGGTAGAGGAGGTGGAGCAGCGACCGGGATGACTCGGAAGAGTGGGGTAATTGGCCAGGTACAATTGGGGAGAAAAAGTGGGGGGAAATAAATAAATAAATAGATAGCTAAATAAATAAATAGTAATAATAATAATAATAATGTTAATAATACACATTGGGTTATTCATTAATATGCATATGACATTCTGCTGGACAACAATTGACATTAGAAAGAATTACTTCCAAAGCAGTCTCCTGTGGGAAACAACTAAAACCTCATGTCCTAATCAGGGAAAAGGCAATACACTTGTATTAGCTGTGCATTGCACACAAAAAACATGCAGGATTTTTTTTAGCATTCCTTAACACTAAATGTTAATGTGTTGTAACAGTATGCATTTGAAGTTTCCTATCTCAGTGTGACATTTCCCTATATAGGCCAGATGAACACCAAGCCAGCCTGCTACAAAGACTTGAGGGCTCAGGTGAATACTTCCTACTGCAATCCTAAAACCAGACCATCCACGGGACTGATGCCCTGTAACACCCAGCCGTGTCCAGCCAGGTCAGACCAGTTGTTTATTTGATATGTCAGCGATCTGCTTGATGTCTTGATCCTTGAATTTACCGTGGTAATGCATTGTCTTATATTTACTATCTTTTTTTTACATTATCAAAATACAGAAAAAGAGGGTTCATGATTAGGATTAGCGCTGTGTTAGCTAAGCATGATGTTTTTGATTGAAAGTTCACTGCTTCCTAGAGAATCTCTTGGAGCCTATGAAATGTTTTACATTTTGCGTCATCCGAGCCTATGAGTAATGCCAAAGGATTTATCTGTTGCCATGGGAACAGCCTATATGAATTTACACCAACAGTCATATTGGTTGTCAATCTGGATGTCAGTATCCTTTAAGGGCCACAAGAGGATGTGAGGCAAGAGTTTAATATGCAACATGAGCACATATATTAACAATTTCATATCTTCTCAGATACATACTTTTGGACTTTGAATGTACAAAAAATGAATTTTTGCTCCTTGCTCCATAGTCATTCTCCAACAATTAATTGAATTAGCCTGAATTTCTGGTCCTCGCAGTTCCCCATTCTGAACGTGCACACCCAGGTTGGGGGGAGTTGTGAGATGGTATTTCTTCATTACTGAGGGGCCACAAGACAAACAGGTTGACATTCAGTGATGTAAACACATTGTGCTGTTCCAGAAGTGACATCCTTGTCATCTCATTAGATAGTGTTTTAGTTGGCCTTGTGCCTGCTGCTTTGGATTTTTGTCATTAAACAGTCCAACTGTCCACGCTTCTTTTCCTCTCTCTCTTTCTCTCTCTACCTCGTCCTGTCTTTCTTCGTGACTCATGTCTCCCATTGTATTCATTCCCAGCTTTCCCCCCTTCCTTCTCTCCCTCCTCCCTTCCTCTGTCTGCCCCTGTTGCCTGCTGCTTCACAGCATGTATTATTGGCCTACAAAACCATCACATCTGTGCTGTAACTTCTTGACATTCGGGACGTCAGAAGGAGCCATGTATATAGGTTGAGCCAACACTTCCAAGCTTCCCACACTATCTCCTTGTTATGTAGCGAACGGATGGTGTCAAGCAGCGATGATGACATCCACCTCCCTTTCTCACCCTCAAAAATCACCTGTTGCACCATGACGGTGTTTTCCTGTCATGTAAAGCGCTCACAGAAAGGAAATTTATGCCTTGGCAAAGAGAAACGAGCATGAGACATGTGGAAGGTATTGCGTTCCTCTAACTGTTCTGTTCTTCTCACTCAGTTCAAGCGAATGCCATACAAACTGAATGGTTTGCTTCGCTCTTTGTTAGTAATAGTTTACTGAGGGTTTGTAAATATTATCTCCTCAGGATCTGACCAGCATTTATTATTATACTGGCATTTGATTGTGCAAACTTCATTGGCACTATTGTTGTTGAAGCAGCTACTGAAGACAGGCCCAGAACCCATTTTTAGTTAGGACTCTAATGTCAAGGAACCTGGGTTACATGCAATGTTCAGTCAGGTTAGTTGGAAAGAGATTGCCTGAGTAAGCTCAACCCTGTCACATTGAGAGGTGTGCCCTCTGTCTCTCCAGCTGTGCCAGACAATATAACCATAATCCAAAAGGAGCATCTTTTTTTTGTCAGATTTTTTTTTTCTCCCTTTTTCTCCCCCAATTGTATCTGGCCAATTATCCCAGTCTTCCGAGCCGTCCTGGTCGCTGCTCCACTGGCTATGTTGACCCAGGGAGGGCTGCAGACTACCACTTGCCTCCTACAATACATGCGGAGTCGCCAGCCACTTCTTTTCACCTGACAATGAGGAGTTTCACCAGGGGGGCGTAGCGTGTGGGAGGATCATGCTATTCCCCCCAGTTACCCCCCCCCCCGAACAGACACCCTGATCGACCAGAGGAGGTGCTAGTGCAGCGACCAGGACACACACCTACATCTAGCTTCTCACCCGCAGACATGGCCAATTGCGTCTGTAGGGACGTCCGACCAAACCAGAGGCAACACGGGGATACGAACCAGCAATCCCCGTGTTGGTAGGTAACAGAATAGACCGCTATGCTATCCGGACGCCCCAAGATTACTTTTTTATATATATACAACCGCTTTTTGCTTTTGCAGATTAATCAATAAAAGAGGTATTTTTTGCACACCTGTAAATGTAGGCCAGGTGTGTTGAACGGTTGGCAAGAAATCCAGTATAGTAGAGTCCTGCACACTGTGTTCATTTACAACAAGCTGTGTTGGAAACTGGAAATAACGTTTCAGTCATCACACCTTTATCAAGTATCTGAGTAAGCATTACAAATAGACCCATATATCAAAGGAAACAGGAAACTCTGTGGTCCAATCATGAGGCCAAAGTAAATTTTGTAAACCCTTGAGTCAATCAAAACCGAAGGAGTGAACAGTTCAAACAGGTGATCAGATACTGGCAATCCAAGGTGTTAACAAATTACAATAAAAACTCAGATAAACAACATCCCTAAACCTATAAGAAATACAGTGTTGGGCAAGCTACTTGGAAAGCTAAGCTTCACTAACCTGAAGCTTAGCCCCAGGCAAATATAGCAAGCTAGGCTACAGCAACATGGCAAACATACACTCACTGGCCACTTTATTAGGTACACCTTGCTAGTACCGGGTTGGACCCCCTTTTGCCTTCAGAACTGCCTTAATCCTTCATGGCATAGATTCAACAAGGTACTGGAAACATTCCTCAGAGAGTTTGGTCCATATTGACATGATAGCATCACGCAGTTGCTGCAGATTTGTCGGCTGCACATCCATGATGCGAATCTCCCGGTCCACCACATCCCAAAGGTGCTCTATTGGATTGAGATCTGGTGACTGTGGAGGCCATTTGAGTACAGTGAAGTCATTGTCATGTTCAAGAAACCAGTCTGAGATTATTCGAGCTTTGTGACATGGCGCGTTATCCTGCTGGAAGTAGCCATCAGAAGATGGGAACACTGTGGTCATAAAGGGATGGACATGGTCAGCAACAATACTCAGGTAGGCTGTGGCGTTGACACGATGCTCAATTGGTACTAAGGGGCCCAAAGTGTGCCAAGAAAATATCCCCCACACCATTACACCACCACCACCAGCCTGAACCGTTGATACAAGGCAGGATGGATCCATGCTTTCATGTTGTTGACGCCAAATTCTGACCCTACCATCCGAATGTCGCAGCAGAAATCGAGACTCATCAGACCAGGCAACGTTTTTCCAATCTTCTATTGCCCAATTTTGGTGAGCCTGTGCGAATTGTAGCCTCAGTTTCCTGTTCTGAGCTGACAGGAGTGGCACCCGGTGTGGTTTTCTGCTGCTGTAGCCCATCTACCTCAAGGTTCGACGTGTTGTGCATTCAGAGATGCTGTTCTGCATACTTCGGTTGTAATGAGTGGTTATTTGAGTTACTGTTGCCCTTCTATCAGCTCGAACCAGTCTGGCCATTCTCCTCTGACCTCTGGCATCAACAAGGCATTTTCGCCCACAGAACTGCCGCTCACTGGATATTTTCTCTTTTTCGGACCATTCTCTGTAAACCCTAGACATGGTTGTGCGTGAAAATCCCAGTAGATCAGCAGTTTCTGAAATACTCAGACCAGCCCGTCTGGCACCAACAACCATGCCACGTTCAAAGTCACTTAAATCACCTTTCTTCCCCATTCTGATGCTCGGTTTGAACTGCAGCAGATCGTCTTGACCATGTCTACATGCCTAAATGCATTGAGTTGCTGCCATGTGATTGGCTGATTAGAAATTTGCGTTAACGAGCAGTTGGACATGTGTGCCTAACAAAGTGGCCGGTGAGTGTAGTTTAGTACATCGAAACTATTGTTTTTACATTGAACCAACTTCATTCCAAGCCAATGCAATCTCAATGATAACAAAAAAATGTCAGTCAAAGAGATAGGCAAGCAAAACATGTTCAATTCAATTGTTTCTTCTTCTTCTTCTACTTCTTGTTAGGGATCAAGACAGCAGATCATTCATTTCCATCTCTTCCTGTCCTCTGCATCTTCCTCTGTCACGCTAGTAGCATGTCCCCTCTCACCACATCCCCTCCACACCCCTACCCTTCCTCCTTTCCCGCTGCCTCTGGATATGCCGTCTCTTTCACCCAACAGTAGCATAGTTTCCACTGGCACCCTGCTGGTTGACAGTACTGTTGGCGGTCGTAACCCGGGCCTCGACCGATCCAGTATGGAAATCTGATTTATGGTCCACATATTTGGTTTGGCAAAGGTTTATGCAGGATGCCCTTCCTGACGCAACCCTCCCCATTTATCCGGGCTTGGGACCGGCACTAAGAATGCACTGGCTTGTGCATCCCCAGTGGCTGGGTTGTTCAGTTCAGTTGTTGAAAAATAAAATGTGCTCTCACTGCTCCGAAACCAATTTGGCAAGAAGAAGAAGAAAAGAAAAAAAAGTGCTCCACATAATAACAAAAAACAGGTGTCAAGAGTGTGTGTATGTTCATCTGTGTTTGTTTGTGTTTGTGTGCGCGTGTTATAGAAACATCAATATCAAACACCAAACACATCAACATTATAGAAACATCAAAAATCAAACACATCACCATTACAGCACTATTTTGGCAAGACTGACTGATCATAACTGCAGGCACACCCACATTGGCACGCGCATATGCTCACACTCATACACACGCACATGACCCACAGATATGCACATTCACACAAACTCATACACAGTTGCACGCACACAGACACGTGCGCACACACACACACACACACACACACCATAATAGAACTCTTTGACACACTTAAACACACCAAGGTCAACAAAGATCTGCAACACTAACACCACACATTTATTAGTAGAAAATGCAATTTCTTACCTTGTGGCTTCATATTTGCCTCTTACACAGCCGTCTTCCTTGTCTTACTGGATGCAAAGTCTTTTATACACACCATCAATACGTGCATGTTAGAGTTAATACTCGTGTCTCTGCCCCTGACCGAGGCATGGCAAGAAGAACTGGAGTTGGTCCCCGGGCGCTATAACTGCCCACTGCTCCTAGCTACACAACTGCCCCCTGCTTACAGTGTGTGTGTTTGGATGGGTTAAATGTAGAGAATCAGTTTCCCCGTGGAGATTAATGAAATACATCTATCTATCTATCTATCTATCTATCTATCTATCGATCTATCGATCTATCGATCTATCGATCGATCTATTTTGCTTATATTTAAAATGAACAAGATTATTGCTACCCACCCACCCCCCACAAACGGCAGGGCACCAGAAAGCCCCCCCCCTTATGAGTGTGTGTGTGTGTGTGTCTGTGTTTGTGTATTCAGACAAGTCGTAGGCATCAGCCCAAGAATTGGTACATGACGTCACCATCATATGAAAGTGTTTCTGTTAGCTCTTAGCTCCACATACAGGTCCGTGTATGGCGGTGGCATCACTTAATGATCCTTAGCCGTTTTATTTCAGGCTACAGCAGAAAGCTCCTCTGTGCTTGAGCCTCAGAAATGTTTGGGAAAATGTAGGTTGTGTGTACACTAACGCACTACTTGACCAATAAAAGAGCTTCGCTACTGATAAGCGATTTGATTCAGAAAACAGCGACGCTACCACCACACTATGGAGAACACCATCCATCCATCCATCCATTATCTGAACCGCTTATCCTGATGTCAGGGTCGCGGGGATGCTGGAGTCTATCCCTGCAGTCACTGGGCGGCAGGCGGGGAGACACCCTGGACAGGCCGCCAGGCCATCACAGGGCCCACCACCGTTAGGATCAAATAGATGTCGGCGATACAGAGAAGATATATCAGGAGTGGGAGCCACACAGCTAAATACAGCGCTACGTAAACCATGATGGTGTCCCTCATAAAGACAAATGAGCACACACGTTTACAAGTAGAACAATATATAAAGAAAGACTTAAGGTACAATGGCAAATATATATCAAACATAGAAATGGAGACAACCTGCCATCACCAAAACAGTATCAAACAGATAGCAGTAGTAGATTTAGAACACAGAATGATAATAATTCATTAAGACCCTTTGGGGAAAAGGAGAGAAGATTTTTGGATATTCACTTTGCAGGATAATATTGTAACGACCATGAATGAGTAGACGTGCTAGCCCGTTGGCTAATGGGTGGGACCCTTAAGATGACTGGTTAACATAGTCGCCCATGGTGTGGGTGACCTGGGTTCGCGTCCCAGCTGTGGCAGTTACCGGCTGCCCCCTGAATTCACTACATTGGTGCTAGAAGTGGGATGGTGAGACCGTGAGGCCATTGGAAGTGCATGTGCCCAGAGGTGTGAGGGAGCTGGTATGCTGAAGGAGGAGGGTAGTGTGACGATCACATATGAGTAGACTCACTAGCTGGTTGGCTAACAGGTCGGGCTGGTTAATGTAGTCGCCCCGGGTTCATGTCCTGGCTGCAGTGGTTCCCAGCTGCCCCCTGAATTCACTACAATATTATCAACCTGCAAACAGTGTGGTGCACCAGAAAGTCTTTGGACCTAGATGTAAACCCCTCGTCTAAAAAAGAAATACACCGTGTCCAAGTCAACTACCTGCCTGCGATGGGCAGGGAGAGTCGCCTCACTGCTGCATAAGGTCATTGTTGTTAACTCAAGTGGCGTTAACACTGCCTTTCTCTTATATGATGATAGCGGTGAAAGAGAGTTGTGGTTCTTTGGTTTCAGGGTGGGGATCTGGGGGGGCTTGGTGGGGTTCATTCAGTGTCAGAAACCCCTGACAGATTGGGCTGAGATGGGCCAGGCCCAGGCAGAGGAACAGAGATCAGTCAACGTGGGCTGGTGCTGTGGACATCATAGGAATGCGTTGGCAGTCCGAACATGTATGAGCACACTAATATGCAGACACACACACACATACACACACACACACATGCTCGCACGCGCACACACACACACACAGAAGAAGTTGTCCTCCCTTGTCTCTGCTCTTCTGGACATTGTCATGAAGGGCGAAACCCTGGCCAGAAAATGAATCAAAGAAGGACATTTTTGGGATAACCTTAGTGTCAATGAGCACGTTTGAAGACTTGAGATGGTCATGATGATGAGTAATAACAACATAATGTTTGGATTTTATTCTGTTGAACAAATGCACATACAGTGATAATTCAGCAACTGAAGCTATTCATATGACACCATGAAATAGAGGGCTGGCTAGTTTTCAGCTTTTGCATGTATTTGGCACATTTTTCGCTTTCATGAACAAACAGCCGTCCATGCCTCTCTGCCCAGATGACAACAGATTTGGAAATGGGAATTCCTTTGTGTGTATATTTTGATTAGAAACAGCGTATTGTGCAGAATAAATTGGGGTGTCAGCCAATCCTTTCTTGTAAGAATCAAAAGCAAAGATGGTGTGTCTGGAGACCCATTCATCCCTACACAGCTGCTGTTGAAGTATCAATTCTCCAAAGTGCTCCTTATTTTGCATTTAAACATATGTAGATGTGATAATCATTTCTTGAATATCAGCCAAATCAGCTTCCCATACGTCATTCAATTCAAGTTATTTCAATGACAAGTGCAACAACTGCTGTAAAGCGCGAGCAGGATGGACTGAGTAGGACAGAGTAGATGTGCTACAGAGGATTTCTGCAATAGCTGCCATCCATTTCAGTGTCAGTGTAGAAAGAGTACAGTAGATATATGGTGGATGACTTGTACAATGGATGCGTCTCAAAAGATAACAGGAGCATTTATCAAGAGGTCCATGACAGCTGCTGTCAGGGCGTCAATTCCTCTGTGTCTCTATTCTGAGTTTTCCCAGGTACACTCATAGCAGTGGTCTAAACTATCGGCCAGATTCTTGCTAATGAAATGGACACTGCTGACAAGTTGTGTCTGGATTTATGAGCAGAGTGTGGCTTACAGGAGACACTGACCTCATCTTGGCCAGTACCGTATATTGTCGATGTCCTGCGACTATGCTGTTGAATTTCCCATCCCTCAAATTGATCCCAAAGCAGGTCAAAATGTGGACAAGCCGAACTAATCAAAAAGCATTAAATAAAACATGTCAGAGATCTGTGGGTGACCATGGGAGAGTCAGGTTTTTTTTTTTTTCAGACAGACACACGAGGTCTTCGTCCCTGGACATCAGAGCATCTACTCCATGCTTAGTGCAGGTTGCTTCCTACGAGAACATCTCCTGAATTTGTGATGGGAATGTACTGAGAAGACATGTTGAAAAGCCAGGGACGAAAGAGACAGAGAGCAAATAAAATACGCATAGAAATCATTACGTGAATGTGATATGACAGAAGGAGTTTATGTATCCGGCCAATTACCCCACTCTTCTGAGCCATCCCAATCTCTGCTCCACCCCCTCTGCCAGGTGAAAGGGAGGAAAAAAATCCCCCCCCTCCCAAAAAAAAGGAGTGTATGGTGCGGGTTATGTAATCAGGAATCAAGAACATTTATTTGTCGTTTCATTTCGTGCACTTGCGTACATGAAATGAAATATCGTTTCTCCCAGCCCACAGCAGTGCAACGCAAAGACAAAAACACATATCCAAACTACAAGAACACGTATATCCAAACTACAAAAAACTACAAAAACACATTTATCCAACATATCCGCAAACATGTTTCACTGTCCAAGACAGCGAACACCAGCCAGGATGACTGTCAGAACTGCCGATCTGCATGGGCTAGCAGTTAGCTTAGCCTGCCCCACTTCCGCGTCCTGTCAGACCACCCCCGGTGTTTCCTCCTCGGGTGCAGCTCCAAGCAGAGCTGTGGTCCCTGGGCCCACCGGATGCAGCAGACCAGGCTCCCCCAGCCAAATCCAATGCCAGCTCTCCCAGCCAGACACCCTCAACACACCTCCCCGCACTCCACACAACGACACCAAAAACACAGTCAACGCCAGGCAAGGCCACCGCAAGACCATCCCCCGGGGCCATCAGAACTCCCGGTCTGCATCTGTCAGCAGCCAGCCCAGCCTGCCCTGCTTCTGCGTCCTGTCAGACCACCCTCGATGTTTCCACTTCGGGCACAGCTCCAGGCAGGGCTGTGGTCCCTGGGTCCACAGGAAGCAGCAGACCACGCTCTCCCAACCGATCAAACGCCAGCTCTCCCAGCTATCAAGCAAAGGTACAAACTTAGATGCAGATGCGGACAAAGACACTTCATGGACAGTGCTGGGTGAGGCCGTCGCAAACGTAAGTTTGTGCCGCCGTCTTCCCACTCCGATACTGGATGAGGCCGCTGCAAACGTGAATTTGCACCACCGTCTTCCCACACCAGATGCGGAATACTTTTATAAATGGTGTTCTTTTTTAGCACAGAACCAGTGGTAATCATCTGCTGTCACACACACACACACACACACACACACACACACACACACACACACACACACAGATATAAAGAAGGGCTTTCTCTGTCTATTTCTGTCTCTACCTGGCTCGCTTTTTTGGAGTCTCCCCAATCACATTTTACCCTTCTTAGTCTAACTCTGCATTGGCAGAAGCTGCTTTCCAACACCTGCTGAAGTCAGTTTTAGATCGTTAAGGCCTCATTTTAGCTTTGATAAATTGTATTTGACCGTGGGCTTGTAAAGATGCTCAGGCATAATCAGTCATCAGAAACATGCAGCAGTTTCAAGATTCCCATGGATAGAAATGTCGTCACGCCGGAAAACCTGAATTTAATATTTACTTAATTATTTGGTGATAAATCTTCACAGGATACATTGCTTCTGATGAATTTGTAAAAGACCAACCCTGCAATGTGATGTCATTTGAAGGAAAAAGTATTTTTTGCAAACTTGAATCTCAACATGTTACCGGTATCCTACAGAAATATCTCTTCTTTGATATCTGGATGTCAAAATAATGTGTGGGCATCGAGTAGGAAAACCGTGTGTGTTGAGGTAATCGATACATGACCAATAAGGCTGTCAGACTGTAGCAGTATGAAAAAAAAAGAAAAATGTAAAGTTTTTATTATTATTATTATTATTATTTGCAAGGGAGGGATTACCTTGCCCAGGTAATCCCTCCTTTCCCAATTTCTGTACAATGTGACTCCATTTTGGAACTGGTAGCCCAGGAAAAAACAAGACAATACACTCAGAGAAAATGATAGACTTACAAAGATAGATAGATAGATAGATAGATAGATAGATAGATAGATAGATAGATAGATAGATAGATAGATAGATAGATAGATAGATAGATAGATAGATAGATAGATAGATAGATAGATAGATAGATAGATAGATAGATAGATAGATAGATAGATAGATAGATAGATAGATAGATAGATAGATAGATAGATAGATAGATAGATAGATAGATAGATAGATAGATAGATAGATAGATCGATCGATCGATCGATCGATCGACAGACAGACACCTCATTTCCACTGTTGTAGTCATCAGTGGAAAGGATTCAGTTTTATTCATCACAAATCAAATTGTTAACTTTATCTAGCTTTATTGGGTTATAAATTGTGTTATCGTGAAATGACGTTTCAGGAAACCTCCATGGGGTTTTACAACACAGACGGTCCAGTATTCATTATCTTGGTGACGTTTAAAAATCCAGTGTAGGGTGTCCGGGTAGTGTGGCAGTCTATTCCGTTCCCTGCTAACACGGGGATCACCGGTTTGAATCCCCATGTGACCTCCGGCTTGGTCGGGCGTCCCTACAGACACAATTGCACGTGTCTGTGAATGGGAAGCCAGATGTGGGTATGTGTCCTGGTCGTAGCACTAGCACCTCCTTTGGCCAGTCGGGGCACCTGTTCGGGGGCTGGGGGGAATAGTGTGATCCTCCCACGCGCTACGTCCCCCTGGTGAAACTCCTCACTGTATGGTGAAAAGAAGCGACTGGTGACTCCACATGTATCGGAGGAGGCATGTGGTAGTCTGCAGCCCTCCCCGGATCAGCAGAAGGGGTGGAGCAGCGACCGGGATGGCTCGGAAGAGTGGGTTAGTTGGCCGGAAACAACTGGGGAGAAAACGGAGGGAAAATCCAAAAAAGTAGGGGGGGAAAAAGCCAAAACAATCCAGTGCAGAGGATAAAAACACACTTTTTCTCTTTTCTTGCAAGTTACCATCAGCAAGACATTTCTGGCTGTCAGCTGATAAAACAAAGTAGGGCTTTAAAACATTACAAAGTAAATGACAGGATGCTGTGTTGTTGTAAAGCCCACTGGGGCAAATTTGTAATTCGGGATATTGGGCTATACTAATATAATTGACTTGACTTGACTTGACTTAAAGACTGTAAAACCTGTTGACGTAACCCTTTTCATTGCACATCAGAACTGACATAATAAAACTAAAAACTAACACATTTATCTGATGCAAACCAAGCAGTTTTAATAACTTAATTATGCCTTTTGACAAATATGATTATACCAGGAAACATGAATAGGTACATATGTGAATCAAACTGATGTATTATATTTCACTATTACACCTACAGTGGGAAATCTAATTATGCGTTCCTTAGTTACATACATGTTATTTCTGCTAAACTGAGGGCTCCAGAGACTAAAACACTACTTGCATCCCTTCTTTCGCTTGCAGCCTCAACAGGCTCGTATCGTCACCTTACATTTCACCATATATCACATAACATTTCAACATTACAGGGTTTCAGTGAGATCATGAGACGGAGAACGCTTGACGAGAGGCGAAGAAAGGACGATCTCTGGAAACTTGTGGGTTTCTGCTGACAAACAGACAAATTTAGACTTTTATCTATAAATATATTTACAGTATGTCGTCCCATTGACATCTTACAGTGTCTGATTTGAGCAGGATTATGAAAAAGCCCAGTCAGCGCTTATCTGTCTACTCATCATCCAAGATAGTGGAGCTTCCTTTTCTTTTCAGCTCTCTTTCTTTCTTTCCCATCTCTCTCTCTTTAACTATGTTCTCATTCTCTCTCTCTCCCCCCTATATTTTCTCTCATTTTTCTTTTTCCTCCTCTGTCATCTCTGTCTTTCTTGTCATCTACAGTTCCCCACCCCCAACGCTCAGCTCCTTCTTCTCACACACACACACACACACACACACACACACACACACACACACACACACACACACACACACACACTATACTACATACACACAGATGGAGCCTTTGAGGTCAGTGGAAAGACCTGTCTTTTCCACCTGTAACCTCCCTCTCACCCATCCCTACACTGCACAGTGAGAGAGGCTCAGGCCACAGACATAGTTATGAGACCTCCAGTGAAGAGTCTTGGTCCTTAGTGGCTTCATTGTCAGCCGGAAACATAACCCCTAATGGCTTGGACACTGGTGTGACATCTTTCTCTGTGACCTGTCCAACCTCACCACACAGACACACACACACACACACACATACACACACACACACACACACACATCCTCGCGTATGAACAAACTTAAGCATGGGAATGAGAAAAAGAGGGAGCCCCAGTAAACCACAGACACGCATACACCATAAATCAAACTCAACATTAAATCTCGTCGGAGCTCAGCCGTGATCCTGCCTGCGCTCAGCGCTCACATGTCTCTCTGATGAGTCAAGGGCCGATCAGTTAATGACAGGGTGGATATCGTGGGAATACAAATGTGATGATACAAACGTGTCCAACATCTTGATGCATGGTCAATAATCCAAGTGAAGACCAGAAACCAGTTTGTCTGGAGAAACTTTCATCACTCACCTAAGTGACGTCGTCCGTCTCAGCTGACTGCAGGTATCCCCCACCCTTATAAACAGTGCAGTTGCATAATGACCGAAATCAGCGATCTAATGCCAAATTTCATATGCAAATTACCGTGACCATTAATTACAGTTACAACAAGCACAACAGGTAACATTCACTGTCTCTGTCTCTGTTGAAAGCACTTCTTAAACAATTTTTGTTTGGCTTTCTGTCATGCCAACAAACGCAGATCTCCCCCTCCCTCTGGGTATCTCAGAAATGGACTTACTTTGCTTATAATTAGATGAAAAGTGCTTAATTATAGGCAAGAGGTTTTGCGACCCATCAAAAAAAAAAAGTTTGTGAATGAGTGCAATTTGTTGCAATGTGCTAAAAATGTGTTGCTGTAAGAAAGATTTTGCTTCTCTTTTTTTTCAATTACCATTATAATCCTCATTGGTGAGAAAATTGGCAGAACATATTTTTTTTGCAGGTGCACCACTATTCTCTCTTAGCCTCTCCCTCATATTCTGTCACTTGTTATTTATTGCCCATGTGGTTTCATTGGGGCAGAATTTCACAGAAACACCATTGACAGATAAGTTAGACATGCTCTATAACCTTTAAAATGTTCAAATAAATCAATCTTTTAATAATGCACACACACACACACAAAACACAAAATTATTTTATGTGTTCACAGTGAGGTGAAGTGTGTGTTCTGGTGAACTTTCTCTGTGCCTTACAATGCATGTGGAAATGCATCGATGTGCATTCTGCGTCTTTCCTTGTGAGAAGAAGCAGTCGATTCTCCATTGTAACGGCTACTGAGACTCATGGGTACGGTCGTTTTTTCAAATACCACAAAGAAGAAAAACTTGATTTAGAAACATAATGAAACTGATGGCCATGATTTTTTTGGGGGGTTAAGTTTTTTTTTCTTCTCCCTTTTTCTCCCCAGTTGTACTTGGCCAATTACCTGACTCTTCTGAGTCAGCCTAATCACTGCTCCACCTCCTCTGCTGATCCGGAGGGGACAGCAGACTACCATATGCCACCTCCAATACATACTGATACCGATACATACCTCCGATATTGATGGGTATGAAATAACCCTGTAGTATCACCTAATCAGGCAGCACAGTGGCGCAGTGCACTGTTGCCTCACAGCAAGAAGGTCCTGGGTTCGAACCCCAAAGTAGTCCAACCTCGGGGGTCATCCCAGGTCATCCTCTGTGTGGAGTTTGCATGTTCTCCCCATGTCTGCGGTGGGTTTTCTCCGGGTGCTTCGGTTTCCCCCACCATCAAAAAGACATGCATGTTAGGGTTAATACTCCTGTCTGTGCCCCTGAGCAAGGCAATGGCAAGACGAACTGGAGTTGGTCCCCGGGTGCTGCATAGCGGCTGTCCACTGCTCCTAGCTACACAGCTAGGATGTGTTAAATGCAGAGAAGAATTTCTCTACAGGGATCATTAACGTATATCAAAATCAAGAAATCAAAAAGAAATAATAATAATAATCCGGGGTACTCCAATGTTTCTCTGCTCCGCCCAGTAGAGAAGTGGGTTCTCGGAAGAGTTCTTCCCATTCGTTTCAGCCGCCGGACCGTTTTGTTTCAACGATTGCCGCAGTAATGCTAAACAGAGAAACACGGGTGTATCTGCTCCTTCGCAGAATAATTGAAGGATGCGGTAGAATGTCAGGATTGGACGTGTGAGTGGATGTTTCTTAAACGAAATGCACATTGGGACTAGTAGTTGACAGCCTTGGACCTCTGACTTTTCTCCAAGGAACGAGATTTTTTTTCACTGCAGTTACTAATTGATTCATAACCATCCAGCTGTTAGACATGTTCAAATGGCATTGTATCTTGTTAAACGAATAGGATTTTTTTTCTTCCAGGATCCAAAGCCCCCTGATATAACTCTGCCCACTTCTGGTTGCACAGTAAATCCGGGAGCGCAAATGAAATCCGAGCACAAGCACAGAAGGCTTTGAATGACAGCAGAGCAAATCCATGTGAAAGCGGTCTGGATTTGAGTGTGAGGACAGGGTTTTGAATGAGAGCACTGGAAATCTGTACATAAGCATAAGAAACTGCTCTTGAATTGAAAGACTATGCTGTTGATACGAGGCAGTATAATCACACCATAGTAATGCATCATGTTTGTATTTAAAGGAGGTGAGATAAAATTGAGATAAGATATTAGTGATAAGTCTGTCGTTAAACCTCTAACATCACAACATTCAGAACTGAAATGAGATGATACTGAAGTTTAAGTTGATGTTTCTTTTACCATATTAGAGTTAGTTTACACTGAGCTGGACTTCATCGCATGGATTAAACCTATTGTTTTTGATTCAGGAAATGTCCGTGTATGATATGTTGATGCTTCTTTTAATATTCACTTTATATATGTTATACTAGACCTTTTCTGGGGGTATAACTCAAAAGATTCTGCATGCAACATCAGTCAGTTGCAATGTGCAGCCAATGGGTACATGGCCAGTTTCCTGTTAGTAACAGCTTCCCATCTGTAACAGCTTAGACCTCCTGGATGTATTCACATCTGCTTGTACTGGTACAGGACTTCTTTGCAACATTGTTGTAAAGGATCCTGAATTTCAAGTTGAATATTTGAGCATATTCTCTTTTTTTTTAATATTTCCCCTTTTTTCTCCCCAATTGTACTTGGCCAATTACCCCAATCTTCCGAGCTGTCCCGGTTGCTGCTCCACCCCCTCTGCCGATCCGGGGAGGGCTGCAGATTACCACATGCCTCCTCTGATACATGTGGAGTTTCCAGCCGCTTCTTTTCACCTGACAGTGAGGAGTTTCACCAGGGAGACGTAGCGCGTGAGGGATCACGCTACCCCCCCCCCCAAACAGGTGCCCCGACCGACCAGAGGAGGCGCTAGTGCAGCGACCAGGATGTAAACCCACATCTGGCTTCCCACCCGCAGACACGGCCAATTGTGTCTGTAGGGACACCCGACCAAGCCAGAGGTAACATGGGGATTCAAACCAGTGATCCCCGTGTTGGTAGGCAACGGAATAGACTGCTACGCTGCCCGGATGCCCCCCGCTATATTTGAGCCTATCTTGCATGCATGTAATATATACTTCAGAAATAGGTAAACACAACATGCAACTAGATTTTGGTGAGTTATCATTCACATATGGATACCAATGAGCTGAAATATATTCATTGTGTTCTAGGATGGATTTCCTAATGTCTTGGCATACAAATTTTGATCAATTTGTCCTAGATTGCATAGATAAAAAAAAAGTTGTGTTAATAAAAGATAAAATAAAACATCAGTACAAGGTGTAATGATCATGCCACCTCACGCCACTTCTATGCAATTTATATCTCATACTCATACACCATAAGCTGAGACAAAAACTTTACACTGAACAGTCTAAAACAACACACTCAACACACTTGGCTAGCTGTCTGTGGTCAGCCAGTGTGTCAGCCAGTTAGTCTTTACAGGTTAAATTATTCTGAGCCCCTGCAGTCATTTCATTTTGCTGTGTTGGCACTCAGAGAGATGGACTGGAGAGGCATTACATCATGGAAATACATCTCTTATGCCCACTCATGTTTAGAGGATGATATCACTGTCTCACTGCGTGGATATGTAGGGCTATGCACACAGAGACACCCACTACTGGCATACACATGAAATCTCATAGAAACACACACACTCACACTCACACACATTGGTCAGTTGTTACTTAATGCCCCTAATGAGCTTCTTGTTCATCCAGACAGCATCGCTGCCAAAGAGGCCATAGAGGCCATCTGATACTCAGTCCACAGGCTATCTGATCTCCCTTGATTCTGTCTAGAGAGCATGATGCTTGGTCATCCTCCAACAACACTTATAGTTAACAGCCAAGGCAAAGATCACAAGGCTGGTCTATAATTTGATATGGCATTAATCAGTATTTTATGTCAATGACTGTTACAGTGGGGTCACTGAGGTGATAAATCTGCAGCACAAGGGAGGCTGCACAGTGCTACTTTGTAGAGCGAGAAAGAAAAGAATGGACACGTCCTTGTGTATTACTGTAGTTTCACTATGTATGTAAAATGGAGGCATTTCAATGAAGTCAAATTTTTTGATATCAGCTATTCAAGCTAATAAATACTTTTGCAGGTTTGAAAAGTGCATAAGAGTTGGTAAATTCAGCATGATGGCATCTGAACGATCTGGTGCAATGATGATCTTGTCAATGCAACATATTATTCATCTGCATCTTCTGTACCTTTCCATACTCATTTCCATTAAAACATGTGCAAAACATTCCATGTTACCAAAAAATGTTAATTTAAAATGGGAATGACCAATCTATGCGTTCACTTTCTAAGATGCCACAACAACTTACCGCCGCATTAAAATCTGATTCCCATTGCAGGTCAGATGACTTATCTGTTATTTATATGCACCAAGGCCATTTTAAGCAGTATGATTTCTCTTTTATTTGATATCTGAGATGCATGAACATGATTTAATCGACCCCTTATATGATGTTACATTTTAAGCCATGCTTGTAGTAAGTACAGATATCCTTGCACAATAAATCCAAGATATCACTTACTCACTACTCGCTGGTGTGTTGCAATATATAAATTCTGTGCAACTTAAGTATTAAGATTTTTACAGACAAACTTGATCTATGAAACAGGAGATGCACTAAGTTTCCTTTCTAGGGAGGCCAGCGATACTTCATAAGCTTAATTCTCATGTTACAACATGAATTTAAGATGAAGCTGAAAGTTAACCAAGTAATAAGATGTTATTCTCTATTTGACTGTTTTCATGGATTTGTCACCCCATCAATATTTACTTTCTATTCCTCTGCAGAGGCCCAACGTATTAAACATATCACTTGATAGTCAGTGAATTAAATCTTTATTGGAAACAATGGAAGAAACTGTATCTTTTTTTTCTATAAGCAGGAATATGTCCCCCTCATCCCGTAAATCACCCGGTCTGCACAGCTTCCCATCTTGGCACGATTTTTATATTTACATCTCCCATTGAACCAATGGCCCTGCTGTCCGTCCTGATATTTCTAATGTAAAGACTCCAAGAACAGATGGATTTGTTCCCTCCATATATATTTAGATTCAGAAGAGCCCGCATAATGCTCCTCAGCGTTTTGCTCTCCTTAACCTCCTTATACAACATTCCAAGCCAGTGATGCACTGAATTACTGCAAATAAAGTTTAGGCCGTATATATACAAACCCTGTGTGCTGACAGCAGCATTTTGGGTTGTTTGGGGTAGATCTAAAGATTCTGGCTGGGTGCAACTTGAGGGGCACTTTAGGTTTAAAGCTGGTTCGAGGACGACTGAATGGGCGACGAGGGACTGGGCGAACTGGGACTCGCATCCGGAGGCATGTATTAAAACGTGTCAGTGTGTAACACACACTTCCACATGTCTAGTTTTGATCAATTATTTTGTGAATTTGGAACATTTTTTAGGACTGTACAGAACAAAATGGGGCTGGTTTTAATGGTGGTGAGTGTTTAGTTAAGTAAGGTGTTTAAAAGCTTTGTGATGGGAATCCTAGTGCTGATCATATATCACAACTTCTGAGCCCTCTTCAGTCAGAGAATCAAGAGGTGACCTTTTCAGATTTTCATAGTTTTATTCATTTGATTTCACATTATTTATATCATATATACATATATATTATGTAAAACTTTGTTAAAAGAAACACTCAATGGTAGAAAAAGTGCTCAACAAATGAGCAAAATAAAGCAGATGATTGCTTGCGGCATGAAACAGGCTTGTACTGCCTCATAAAGAATTTACTTGAATCACTGAATTATTTTTTTATTTATGTATATATTTTACTCATATATTTATATAATTCATAATATTTATATTTATTTCATAGTTTCATATGTTCATGGTTTTACTTTGTGAATTTGGAACTTTTTTAGGACTTTACAGAACAAAATGGGAAATGCTGGTTTTAGTGGTGGTGAGCATTTACTTAAGGTGTTAAAAGCTACGTGATGGGAATCCTAATGCTGATTATATATCACAACTTCTGAGCCTTCTTCAGTCAGAGAATCAAGAAGTGGCCTTTTCAGATTTTCATAGTTTTACAAATTTTCCATTCAATAGTGACTATCATACTATCATATCTTTACTCTTATAATGAATATCATATTGAAAAGTGTCTAAACATGGCTCTAGATTTGTGTCGCAGTGTGTTTTATTAAATGAGTTTACTTGCAGAGTTCAAACAAGACAAAATATGTGACGCCCCAAGTCTATGTAGAATTTTTTTGTCTTATTTGATTTGCTTTTGTTTGTTTGTTTGTTTTTTTCTGGTGTTCTGCCTAGTTTTTCTATATAATTATAATAATACATTTTATTTGTGGGCGCCTTTCAGAGCACTCAAGGACATCTTACAGAACACAGTTAAAAACAAGCAGCACTGTATCAGACATATAGTCAAAACAAAGCAGGGCAGACAATAAAAAGTTAATACAACAGATAAGTATAAAATCATCATCTGCACAATATTCAATGAAGCGTGGCTCAGACTGAATATGCCTGTTTGAAAAGGTAAATTTTGAGATGGGATTTGAAGGTTGAAAGAGAGTCAATATTGTGAATGTCTTTTTGGAGAAAGTTCCATAGGCGGGGGACAGAATGACTGAAGGCTCTAGACCCCATGGTAGTCAAGTGGGCTGATGGTGTAGTGAGTTGGACAGCGGAAGAGGATCTGAGAGTGTGGGAGGGTGTGGGGATATGAAGGAGTTCGGAAAGTCAGTGCAGTATTTCTCAGGGAGTCAGTGGAGTTGCTGAAGAACAGGAGTGATATGAACTATGGAAGGAGTTCTGGTAATGATACGGGCAGCTGAATTCTGGACCAACAGAAGTTTATGAAGACATTTAAGGGGAAGACCAAAGATGATAGAATTACAGTAGTCAATATGGGATGTAACCAGGGCGTAAATGAGTATGGCAGTGCTGTTAGGTGTAAGTGACGGGCAAAGATGATTAATATTGCATAGGTGGAAGTATGCTGACTGAGTAACCTTGTTGATGTGAGCTTCTAAAGATAATGTGCTGTCCAGGATGACACCCAGACTCTTAACCTGAGGCGATGGAGGAGCTATAAATTGTCAATAGAGAAAAACTATCAGGTTTAGCCAAAGTAGATTTATTACCTACTAGAAGGACCTCGGTTTTGTCACTATTAAGTTTCAGGAAGTGGTATGAAAACCAGGATTTAATTTCTAGTAAGCAGTCAGAAAGGGAAGTGGGCGGAAGAGTGGAGGTAGGCTTGGTGGTTGGATAGAGCTGGGTGTCATCTGCATAGCAGTGAAATTGAATGCCAAATTTCCTGAAAATGTGGCCAAGAGGTAATAGGTAAATAATAAATAGGGGGGGTTCCAATACATGTGTGAGGTATTTTCATATCTCAGTCTTGGAAACGCAACATCTTTTATTTCTCCATCAATGCTAAGACTGTAATTTTTTATGAGCCTGTGTCAGGATGAGTATGTTTTCACCTGTTTTCTTTTTCAAGAAAAAGATGGGCTATTTAAGTACCACTGATGAAAAGAAGTGGTCAGTATTATGTAGTAATACCATATTAGCAGTACAAAGGAGTGACCTGCTCAATGCCTGCCGCTGTACATTATCATGTGTGAATTCCTGTTGGCCTGTTTGTTAAAGTGAATAAAGGGCTGTGTATGTTGACTCCGCGTGTTGTGTTGTGTTGTTCCAGCTGGTCTGTTGGAGAATGGGGGTCGTGCAGCCAGAGCTGTGGAGGAGGGGAGCAGACACGGCAGGTCCAGTGTGTCCAGAGGACCAGCCAGACCAACGTAGATGCCCTGGCTGACCCACAGTGTGTCCAACCCACCCCAACCAGGAGACAGGCCTGCAACACACACACCTGCCCGCCGGTCTGGACTACTGGGCTATGGTCACAGGTAAACATGGGTGAACATTTTATTTCCTTTTCAGCGTATGACAACCGCATTTGTCTACATAACTATATTTCTGTAAATGGGAAAATAAAGGCTACCGTATATGAGGTACATGATGTTCGTCCAACAGCAGCTAGGGTCCCTGCAAAGCTATGTGCTGGCCTTCTAGTCCAAAGCGGCCTATATGTTCCCTTATGTGAACATGGGCCTTAATGACTTCAACACATTTTGTGAGAATGATCTCAATGGCTTTAAACTATGAATCTGCCCTCTGGGACATCTTAACATTTTGTCTTTTGTACCACTTCTATGCAATGTGTGCAATGAGTCTGTCAAAATCTGTCAGTATTACACTGATTTTTATTCCTGTGTGCCAGGCAAAGATGACATAATTGTTGTTTGAAAAAAAGTGTATGAACCACACATTAATGGTTGTTAAAAAAAAGCAAAAAAACAAAGAAAAGGTATTAGATCACCCTTTTTACTCAACATGTCCCTGTAACTACCTGCCACAAATGGTGTCCAGTTCACTTCCTCTCAGTTGCTCTGAGGTGTCTGTGACACCGAATGTGTCACTTTGCAGAATTCACCTCTGCCAGTTGTTTAACCCATTAGGAACCTATTACATACGGAGCCCATTCTCATCTCACAGTGCCATGTATAGTCACGCTATTGACAAAGCGTCGGTACGTATATTACATGGGAGGTACCACCTTTCAGAGTTTACATGAAACGGGCTGGTTTAATGATGACTTCTGCATCTGTATTAGACCTGCAAGATTAACCTCTACCTAACCTTAACACTAACCTTAACCTCTACCTAAATGAAACCGGTAAATAACTGATATTCATAAATGAGGGCAAAAGTTTCACATTAGAATGAATGAATCAGTGATGACTTATTTCGAACATGTAAATAAGCAGGATATAACATACAGATAAGCCATTGCCAATAATCTGAAGTGATCGACAAATCCAAATCAAACTCAGTGAACAAATCTCCATATACATCAGATTATTTGTTACATTTTTAGGCATTTAGGTGTTCCCGGAGTGCCCCGCACGCACCAAGCCATGGACCATCTGGAGAACTTGGGGACGTAGCACACAGGGCACCAATAGCTGCAAGGGGTCACTCCCTTGTGTGGGAGCTTGCCACCTCCAGTTAATTAACCAGTCGTGGAGCTCAAAGTTGTCCCACTGTGAGTGGTAGGCCCCCACCTCAGGCCCCAGCGCTGACGATGTAAAATGTAAAAAAGAATCTACATTTACATTTGTTACCTGCATACTTCAAAAGGAGTAGGAGGAAGTGTACACTTTTTTTTTCTTACCCCTTCTCACCTAATCAGTTAATTCAGCTACTATATACATTACAAACTAAACTCCCACTGTACTGTATAGTTCACATTCAATACAAGTTGTGCTGCACAATAAAAACTCAACTACTGTGAACAATAAGAGAAAAAAAAGAGGAAAAAGAAAAGAAAAAACACATCAAAAACACATTCATATACCAAGAATAAACAGATGGCAATGCTACACAACCCAAATATCCACTCTGTGTCATAAAAATTAAAATTAAAAAAAAGTAATAAGAAATGTTTAGAGATAAATAAAACTTAGACAGTTACACAACTCTTTGTCATCCCTATATCTCTTGAAAATCAGACCTTTGCACTTCTTCTTGAACTATGTAATGTTTGTACTTTGTTTGAGTTTCCATGCTCAAACCGTTCCACAATTTTGCCCCACAGATTGACATGCCCATGCTCATCAAAACTGAACAACATATAATTTCTTGAAGTTTAATTTCCCTCTCAAATTATATTTCCCTTCTCTGAGAATATCTGCGGATGTGGGTATGTGTCCTGGTCGCTGCACTGGTGCCTCCTCTGGTCGGTCGGGGCGCCTGTTTGGGGGGAGGGGGAACTGGGGGGACGTAGCGTGATCCTCCCACACGCTACATCCCCCGGGTGAAACTCCTCACCATCAGGTGAAAAGAAGCAGCTGGTGACGCCACATGTATCGGAGGAGGCATATGGTAGTCTGCAGCCCTCCCCAGATCAGCAGAGGAGGTGGCGCAGAGACCGGGACGGCTCGGAAGAGTGGGGTAATTGGCCAAATTCAGCAGGGGAGAAAAAGGGGGGAAAAAATCCACAAAAAAAAGTAGCTTAACTAAAGGTCTCAGCACAGTTAGCATTGTAGTGAATTATTAGACACTGTTTTCATCTTTGCACTCTCCAGGTAATGGAGTTGTTAATTGTTTATTACATCCCGTTTTTTTATTTTATGTTTTTATAGTCATTTGATGGCAGTGTCACTCTTCGAGTGACTTAAAATGCAACTCTCATGTAAGCAGACCAATGTCGAGAAAATAACATGAGAAAAGTGTCCGAGAAGAAAAGACAAGTTTGTTTGATTCACGGTTACATTTATGTTATTTCCTCACTCACAAGAGCATTGCATCAAAAATGGTTCCCAAAGATCTTTTTTGCCTGAAAATGAAACTTAACCAATGGATAACATGATTGTCGGAAAGTGTAATGCTCAATGCCAAACTATGTAAAATCATGCCTTTGTCAGGATATCAAAGTATTTCTCAAGCTTTTGCATTGTACGAATGATCGCCTGCTTTCATGGTAATGACAGCATTATCAAGCCTCCAGTGGCAACTGAGAAACATTATCCAAGAATATAGATGCCCTGACAAAACAATATAACAATTGTGTTGTCCACGTTGTCCTTTCAGCAAGAAACTATTAAAGACTTCAGCAAAGTGATGATCTTTGTAAATCATTCCAGTTCTATGCAGGTTATAATCACTTTTCTTTTGGTCTATATGTTGGGAACATAAGTAGGGACAGGGGCATATCACACAAGAGCCTAGATATGAATTTTAATTGCTATTTGTGCATTTTTGGTTTGCCAAATAGAAAACTATCGTTGTTAGTTGTTATGGACAAAATGACAATCCATCTACCTCAGGCATGTATGTAAGTAACCTGCTAACATGTATTTCAGCAGCTCTGATATATTTTCTGCGCCATTGTACTTTATCACCTCTTATTTTGCCTGTATATAGTCAATCCTTGTGTATATATGTGAAGATTGTTGTGTTGTAGTGTTGTTATGCTATGTTAAGTACGCTGAGAGAGCCACGAAACCAGAGTCAAATTCCATGTAGTGCAAACCTACATTGCCAATAAACATGATTCTGAATCTGATTCTGATTCTGATAATGAACCTGCATGCCATTTAACTTTAGAAAAAAAGTGATTATCCAGCCATCCATTATCCAAACCGCTTATCCTGCTCTCAGGGTCGCGGGGATGCTGGAGCCTATCCCAGCAGTCATTGGGATTATACAATTCAGTAATTTGCATTTAAAAAAATAGTAATGAAGTAATTAACAGCAATAAAATGCTGATTAGCTAAACATTAATATTGCACAATTAAAGTCAAAATAAATTAGGAAAAGGTGTTCTCACTATCATCCAATATCATCTTTGTCATTGCCATGATCATGTTCCCCTTTGCTTTGCAGTGCTCCCGCAAGTGTGGCAGAGGAGTGAGGAAGAGGACAGTCTCGTGTATGAGCCCTAAACCCAACCTCAGTGCCTGGACAAACACACAGACTCTGCCTGATAGCTCCTGCATGGGCCTGCAGAAACCTGCTAGTCAGGAAACTTGCTTCATCAAACGCTGCCAGAAACAACGCAAAGTCCAGTGGTTTGTGTCCACATGGCAGGAGGTACGTACATGGTGCATAATGATGACCTAAACATGAGAAAGAGCTGACCCAAAATTAATGCAGACAGCATGTCTCCACATAAGTAGGCTGAAGATTACCAGGCAAAGGTGACAATATTTGTAATACATAAGGACGGCAAGGACCCCACCAAATGCCAATCATATAGGCATGTATAACTACTGAATACTGTATACTAACAGCTATTCTATCGAGGCGCGTCAATTAAATTATCATAAAAATTATTCATCCCGATCAGACCGGGTTTATCATAGGAAGATATTATGGGGACAGTATCAGAAGACTATTAAATTTAATGACTCAGCCAAAAGTCAAGGAGGAGGAAGCAATATCCCTCGACGCCCAGAAGGCATTCAATCAAGTATCCTGGCAATACTTGCTTCAAACACTGAAATGATTCCAATTTGGCTCTAATTTCATAAAGTGGATACAAACACTATATTCTAATCCACAAGCTGCCGTTAAAGTGAATGAGTTCCTATCGGACCGATTTGCCCTGGAACATGGCTGTAGACAGGGTTGCTCTCTATCACCCCTACTATTCGATATTAGTATTGAACCACTTGCACAGCTTATTAGAGACGACAGTCACATAAAGGGGCTGACAATAAATGAAGAACACAAATTATCCTTATACACATATGATGTGCTTTTTTTGTGTGGAATTTTCCCCCTTTTTCTTCCCAATTGTATCTGGCCAATTACCCCACTCTTCCGAGCCATCCTGGTAGCTGCTTCACCCCCTCTGCTGAGCCGGGGAGGGCTGCAGACTACCACATGCTTCCTCCAATACATGTGGAGTTGCCAGCCGCTTCTTTTCACCCGACAGAGGAGTTTTGCCAGGGGGATGTAACGCATGGGAGGATCACACTATTCCCCCCAGTTTGATAAAGATTAGACAGGCTCATTTCAAAATTTATATGGCAAGGAAAGCGACCAAGAATTAGACTAAAAACATTACAGCTATCTAAACCACATGGAGGGCTCAAACTCCCGAATCTAATATATTATTTTTGGGCTGCACAGTTAAAACTAACAATATGGATTCAGGATCTCACATATATGTACTCACTGGCTTAACAGAAAAAAGCTTGTGTGTGAAGCCCCGACAGACCTTTTCTTTCCTAGATGTCCCCTTAAAAGAAACTCAAATGGGTGAATGGACTAGAGTTACACTGAAAATCTGAAGAAAAATAAAACTGTCATTTGGATTGCCTAAAGTAATTCTGCACTAACTAGTATCGGATTTATAAAGGATTTTATACCCTCCCATAATCTACACCAACTTAATAAGGATGGCATCCTTAAATCATTTGAACAGCTGAGAGACGCTTACTAACCCAGACTTTTTCAGATGTTTACAATTAAGGGACTTTTTAAACAAAACATAAAGAATGGGATAGAGTATTGATGCCCACTCCAATAACGGGTCGGGGATAAGAAAGTCATATGTCATGTTTACCAAATATTTTTAGGCTTGAATATGAATAATACACTGCAGATAAAAGGAAGATGGGAAAGTGACATGAATACAGATATACCACAGGACATGTGGGAAGAAATATGCACTGAAGCAAATCTAGTAACCAATTCAAACACATGGAGGGAATTCAAATGGAAGGTTATTATGAGATTCTTTCAGACACCAGAAATATTGGCTAAAATGGGCCCAACACTCTCATATAAATGCTGGAGAAACTGTGGAACACAAATTGGCAACCATACCTGCATATTTTGGACATGCCCTAAATTAAGAACATTTTGGGAAGAGGTGTTTGAGGCACTTAAAGAAGTATTCCACCAAAACTTCACAAAAGAGCCAAAGATGGCATTGCTGGGATTAATGTTGGAAGGGACTGATGGAAGAGCAAAAAAAAAAAAAATTTACTTTGCAAATATTACTAACAGCAGCAATTAAATGCATCAATTTTATTTGTATAGCCCAATATCACAAATTACAAATTTGCCTCAGTGGGCTTAACAGCAACACCGCATCCTGTCCTTAGACCCTCTCGTCGGATAAGGAACAACTCCCTAAAAAAAACCCTTTAACAGGGATAAAAAATAGGAAGAGACCTCAGAGAGAGCCACAGAGGAGGGATCTCTCCCCCAAGACGGACAGCGTGCAATGGATGTTGTGTTCACGCAATTTACATAATACAGCATTGAAAGAGGATAACAGAATTATAACGGACATAAAATTTATGAAGAACATGATGCACAGGATGCCAACTGGATAGAATTTAATAATTCAGGCTAAAGGTAAAAAAATCATGTGCTGGTATAACCCAGATATATCTCCTAAAGTCTGCTTATAAACATGCAATGATATCACAATTAAGTGGTTAAAACCTGACCCCCCACCACCACCACCACCACTAAACATACAATTTATGGACTGAGAAAGTATGGGAAATATCAGTTGGAACAAATAACATACTCTTTGAGACTTCAGAAAGATATATTTATTAAAGGGTGGAGCCCGGCCATGACTATATTGAGACAGTGAAGTGTTCTAAATCCTTTTATGCACTCTGTATTATACATGCGTTTCTATCTTCTCAATTCATCTTATCTGTTTATGCATATACACACACCCATACCACTACACACATTCGTACACAACTCCTCGACCCCAATCCCTCCTTTCCTTTTTTTAAATTATTCATGTCTTTAGTTTGTACCGCCATAACAACTACCACTTCGAGCTGAAGTAAAGGGTTTTGTTTTTTGGTTTCCTTTTTTATTTATTTTTTTATTTCCTTTTGTTAAATTATCTGTAAACTATATAGGAAACAATGGAAACATTTGAGAAAAAACAGCAGGCAAAATTGTGAATCTGGCTGTATAAGTTGTTGAAATTGAAATAAAAAGTAAGTTAAAACAAAAAAAATTACCAGGCAAGAATTTCCTTCAGTCATAAGAGCAGTGCAAAATGAATGAGGATAGCATCTCCTTACTTGGTATGCTTTGATGAAGCCCACCACAGACATGGAAAGAACATGCAAACTGTGTGGCGTTTACGTGTTCTCCCCGTATCTGTGGTGAGTTTTCTCCGGGTGCTCTGGTTTCCCCCACCATCAAAAAACATGCATGTTAGGGTTAATACTCCTATCTGTGCCCTTGACCGACGCATGGCAAGACGAACTGGAGTTGGTCCCCAGGTGCTGCACGGTAGCAGCCCACTGCTCCTAGCTACACAGCTAGGATGGGTTAAATGCAGAGAATTTCTCCATGGGGATCAATAGAGTATATCAAAATCAAAATCAAAAAATCAATACATAAATAAAATAGGAAATTACTGATTTTGAGAATGATTTCTCTCAACACTATAACTCTCTCTCCTCCTCCAGTGTTCAGTAACCTGTGGTCGTGGCTATCAGACACGTTTCATCAAGTGTGCAGAGAAGGTATGTCCCACGCAGTATATGCTATGCTATGTATACGTATCTTGGACAGCCCTGCCAAGAAATCCATTCATATTTTGTTCCCATTACGGTGATTATGACACGGTGTGGTCTGTTTTTTACAATATTGCTTTGAATTTCTAACCTCTTAAAGGGAAATTCCACTGCCCATAATGTACACATTCATGACATACCAATGGTCTATATTGTCTTTTAAAACTTGAACTGATTTGATTTAACTCATACTTACAGAGCAAACAGTCTTTTCCTGTTCAGAGAGCCAGTCCTGCAATTACCAATTGTACCAGCAAGCATTGCGCAAGGACACAACTGTCTTGAAAAACAGCTTATAGCCATAATGCTTCTAATACGCACGCACATTCTCTCTCTCATTATCTCATGGCTAATGTAATCACCGTCTGTATTCACTTTTTTATTTTGAAAAAAGGATGCTGCAGGAAAGTACAGGGAGCTGACAGCCAAAAAGTGTCACCATGTCCCCAAGCCCCTCGTAGAGCTCCAGCAGCCCTGCGTCCTGGCTGACTGCCCTGCCCGTACCACCACACCATTCCGACCCTGGACTACACATCATCATCATCAACAACAACATCATCAACAACAACAACAACACAATCCTGCTCAGCCCCTCCCTCAGCCTTCATCTCGGCCAGACTGGTACTCATCCCCTTGGTCTCAGGTAACCACTTGTACTGTACTGCACCATTTCTACGCTACAGAGGAACATTTTGGTTAAAAGTTGCATGTGATATAAAATTGTCTTTAAAGGTATATCAGTCGTCTTTGAAAGATTAACATCTTTTTGTTGCTCAGCAAAGAAGATAGAAATATGGGATTTTTCGGTAGTGGGGTTGTAAGATGGACAGGTATATTTATACTAGGTATATCTTTACGCATGCTCAATAATCCAGGTAAGGAAATCACAGAAAGGTGAGTCAGTTCATCGGGACACAACATTTAGTGGAAGAAACGTTTCATCACTCATCTAATGCCCCTTTTCCACTACATGGTACTGGCTCAACTCGACTCGACTTTTTCATTTTCCATTACTGGAAAGTACTGGCATTTTGATAACTTACCACTTCTCTGGTACTACCTTTGTCGAGGTGCCAAAAAAACTGGAGCGGGTACCAAAATCAATGCAGACCAGCTACACTGAGGGGTACTGTTACAGTAATGGAAAACGACACTCTGCGAGTCGAGTCAACTCAAGTTCAGCCGGTACCATGTAGTGGAAAAGGGGCATAAGTGGCCCACCAATCTCAACTGACAGGTATCCCCACCCTTATTAACAGCAGAGTGGCATAACAAATGAAACCAACGATTAGTTTCATATGCAAACAGGCATGACCATTAACTGGAGTTTCAATCGCCATGTGTACTATTCACAGAGGATTGGGGAATAGTTGCAGTTGCAGCATTGTAAAATGGTGACAGATGTACTCTTAGGCCCGGTTCAGGGTTGTTCCCTCTTAACATAGATGGCCTCTTTGACTCCCCGTTCAAACCAGTGTTCCTCCCTATCAAGGATTTGCACATCCTCATCCTTGAAAGAGTGGCCACTGGCCTGTAGATGGGTGTAGACTGTGGAGTCCTGACCTGATGCGTTAGCTCTTCTGTGTTGTGCCATCCTCTTGACCAGAGTTTGTTGGGTTTCTCCAATGTACAAGACACAGCTATCGTCCTGGCACTTAACTGCATACACTATATTGCTCTGTTTGTGCCGGGGGACCCGATCCTTGGGGTGGACCAATTTCTGGCCCAGCATGTTTTGGGGTTTGAAAGCAACTGAGATGTGGTGTTTGGAAAATATGCATCTCAACTTTTCCGACACTCCAGCCACATACGGAATCACCACTAGTTTACGCTTAGGCTGCTGTTGTCCTTCTCCTCTCTTCAATTGGCTGGTGTACTGTTTGGGCGTCTTCCTGGCTTTGACAAACGCTCAGTTAGGATAGTACACAAAACACAAACGCACAGTTAGGAATAGTACACATAGCCATTGAAACTCTAGTTAATGGTCATGCCTATTTGCACATGAAACCAATTGTTGATTTTTCTTTTTATGCAACTGTATTGTTTATAAGGTTGGGGGATACCTGCAGTCAGTTAAGACTGATGAAGTCACTTGGATGAGTGATGAAACGTTTCTCCCACTAAACGTTGTGTCCAGATGAACTGATTCACCTTTCTGTGATATACTACGTATAATTAGGATGTATAGTAAATTTATAGTTCAACTTCCTGTCTCATATTAAATTCTTGTTGGAACGTGTATGGTGACAGGAAGGTACAGCCCCAGGGACAGAAGATATTCTTTTTTTAGTGATCAGATGTTTTTTTTTTATTATTATTATTTTCATGAAGGAGAGCAGGAAAATTACATCCATTACACATATAATGAAGAGAATTTACAGCATTTGCAAACATTTTACCCTACTCTCCCCACAAACCCTACCGGTGGTGACCCCCCCCCCTTCCCCCCAGATCTCAGGATAAATTGAAACATTACAGCAATACACCTGCATCAAAGAGATATAAAACAGAAAAAACCCACATTTCAATAACTTCTTTGCCTTATCATATACACTCACTGGCCACTTTATTAGGTACACCTTGCTAGTACCGGGTTGGACCCCCTTTTGCCTTCAGAACTGCCTTAATCCTTTGTGGCATAGATTCAACAAGGTACTGGAAACATTCCTCAGAGAGTTTGGTCCATATTGACATGATAGCATCACGCAGTTGCTGCAGATTTGTCGGCTGCACATCCATGATGCGAATCTCCCGGTCCACCACATCCCAAAGGTGCTCTATTGGATTGAGATCTGGTGACTGTGGAGGCCATTTGAGTACAGTGAAGTCATTGTCATGTTCAAGAAACCAGTCTGAGATTATTCGAGCTTTGTGACATGGCGCGTTATCCTGCTGGAAGTAGCCATCAGAAGATGGGAACACTGTGGTCATAAAGGGATGGACATGGTCAGCAACAATACTCAGGTAGGCTGTGGCGTTGACACGATGCTCAATTGGTACTAAGGGGCCCAAAGTGTCCCATGAAAATATCCCCCACACCATTACACCACCAACAGCAGCCTGAACCATTGATACAAGGCAGGATGGATCCATGCTTTCATGTTGTTGACGCCAAATTCTGACCCTACCATCCGAATGTCGCAGCAGAAATCGAGACTCATCAGACCAGGCAACGTTTTTCCAATCTTCTATTGTCCAATTTTGGTGAGCCTGTGCGAATTGTAGCCCCAGTTTCCTGTTCTTAGCTGACAGGAGTGGCACCCGGTGTGGTCTTCTGCTGCTGTAGCCCATCTGCCTCAAGGTTCGACGTGTTATGCATTCAGAGATGCTCTTCTGCATACCTCAGTTGTAATGAGTGGTTATTTGAGTTACTGTTGCCTTTCTATCAGCTCCAACCAGTCTGGCCATTCTCCTCTGACCTCTGGCATCAACAAGGTATTTTCGCCCACAGAACTGCCGCTCACTGGATATTTTCTCTTTTTCGGACCATTCTCTGTAAACCCTAGAGATGGTTGTGCGTGAAAATCCCAGTAGATCAGCAGTTTCTGAAATACTCAGACCAGCCCATCTGGCACCAACAACCATGCCACGTTCAAAGTCACTTAAATCACCTTTCTTCCCCATTCTGATGCTCGGTTTGAACTGCAGCAGATCGCCTTGACCATGTCTACATGCCTAAATGCATTGAGTTGCTGCCATGTGATTGGCTGATTAGAAATGTGCGTTAACGAGCAGTTGGACATGTGTGCCTAATAAAGTGGCCGGTGAGTGTACATCAGCCCATTGTGTAACAGGTCGCTCACTTGCATTCTAGCCACCAAGAGCTCTATAACAATCACATCAAGAAAGGAGTTTAGCCACTGTGTATGTGTGAGGAGGTTGCCAACAAAGAACCAGCATTTTCTTACCTGTGGTCAGGCTTGCTGATAATATGATAAGTGGACATAATTTAAGAGCATGGCTGTGGGTGAACATGGTACTACAGTTCTCAACACATCTAACAATGTGGAGGACACCAGACTCCAAAAATCTGCCATATCACTGCATTCCCAAAACATATGCATAAAAGACCCTATGTGTCCATGAGGGCAGGGGTCACACAGTGGGGAGGGAATAATATTCATTATGTGGCATTTTCTCAGACTAAAGTAAGTCCTATGGATAAAGTTCAAGTGGATCTGCTAATGATCAGGGTACATAGAGGATTCTACCGCTGTAACCCATACTCTGTTCCATGGTATAAATTCGTCTTAATGGGAAGACCCAGATCCTTAGACCACACTTGTTGTACATGTAGGGACTTGTAGGAAGCTGAAGAGAATAGGGAGTATAATACAGATACCAAGCTCTTGGTTTGACCCTCTTTATTTAAAATGCTACACAAAGCGTGAGGGATTACAAAGGACACCATATGCCCTCATGGAAGACCTTAGCTGGAGGTACAGAAAGAAAGAAAACCCAGGCAAGTTATATGTAGTGCATAGATCATTAAAGGTGAGGAGACCATTATCAAAAATATCTTTCAAGACATTTATGCCTCTGTTACTCCAGGCAGGAAATGAGAAGCTGACATTTGCAGTGAGAAGTGAGTAGTTGTTAAAATTTTGACTGTTCAAATGGTCCTTTTGGGGTGTTTTGGATGCTCTCTGCTGCATTCCACATATAGTGAGAAGGAAGGAAATAATAGGCTCCAAGTGTAGCTTGGAGCATTTAAAAGGTACAGCAGTGTCAACTGGTGCTTGAAGTGGAAAAACATAAATGCCAGTACACCCTCCCATTCCAATGTTTTTGTTTTTTTTGTTTGTTTTTTTGCGTTTGTTTTTGGTATTTGTTACCTTTTTATTACACAGAAACAGTGCAGAGGTAGACAGGAAGTGAGGGAGAGAGAGAGAGAGGGGTAAGACATGCAACAGAGGTTGCTGCCTGGAATCAAACTGGCGATGTTGCAGCCATTTGGCCATGTGGTATGCGCTGTAACCATTGGGCAACAGAGGCACCCCCTTATTCACGTGTTGCCGTGTTTATCATCCGGTATCAGCAAATCAGTATTACTTTTTGAATTTCTACACTGAATAAAAGCTAAAAGCTACTAGGAGATATTGCTGATGTTCACAACATAAATGTGTTTGACCTAGGGGACAACTACTACTCTTGCTACTTTGGCTGCTCCCATTAGGGGTCGCCACAGTGGATCATTCCATTCCATCTCTTCCTGTCTTCTGCTTCTTCCTCTGTCACACCAACTAGCTGCATGTCCTCCCTCACCACCATCAAAAATACATGCATGCTAGGGTCAATACTCCTGTCTGTGCCCCTGACCGAGGCATGGCAAGATGAACTTGGTCCCTGGTTGGCGGCGGCTGCCCACTGCTTCTAGCTACACAGCTAGGATTTGTTAAATGCAGAGGAATTTCCCAATGGGGATTAATAAAGTAGATCAAAATCCAAAAAATAAATAAACAAATAAATCGCCACATCCAAAAACCTCCTCTTTGGCCATCCTCTTTTCCTCTTGCCTGGCAGCTCCATCTTCAGCATCCTTTTCTCAATATACCCAGCATCTCTCCTCTGCACATGTCCAAACCATCTCAATCTTGCCTGTCTTGCTTTGTCTCCAAACAGTCCAACCTGAGCTGTCCCTCTAATGTATGCATTCCTAATCCTGTCCTTCTTCGTCACTCCCAGTGAAAATCTTAGCATCTTCAACTCTGCCACCTCCAGCTCCGCCTCCTGTCTTTTCGTCAGTGCCACCATCTCCAAACCATACAACATACGTAGCTGGTCTCACAACCATCTTGTAAACCTTCCCTTTAACTCGTTTTGGTACCCTTCTGTCACAAATTACTCCTAACACTCTTCTCCACCCACTCCACCCTGCCTGAACTCTCTTCTTCACTTCTCTTCTGCACTCCTCATTATTTTGAACAGTTATCCCCAAGTATTTAAACTCATCCACCTTCATCAACTCTACTTGCATCCTCACCATTCTAGTTCCTCATTCTCATTCATGCATATGTATTCTGTCTTGCTCCTACTGACTTTCATTCCTCTTCTCTCAAAGTGCATACCTCCACCTGTCCAGCCTCCCCTCAACCTGCTCCCTACTCTCTTTACAGATCACAATGTCATCCGCGAACATCATAGTCCATGGAAACTCCTGCCTGATCTCGTCCGTCAACCAGTCTATCACTGAGGCATCCGGGTAGCGTAGCAGTCTATTCCGTTGCCTACCAACACGGGAATGCTGGGTCGAATCCCCATGTTACCTCTGGCTTGGTCGGGCGTCCCTACAGACACAATTGGCCATGTCTGCAGGTGGGAAGTCGGATGTGGGTATTTGTCCTGGTCGCTGCACTAGCGCCTCCTCTGGTTGGTTGGGACACCCCCCCAGATTGGCAGAGAGGGGGTGGAGCAGCAACCGAGATGGCTCAAAAAGAGCAGGGTAATTGGCCAGATACAACTGGGGAGAAAAAAGGGGGAAAATTGAAAGAAAGAAAAAAACAGTCACCATTGCAAACAAGAAAGGGCTCAGAGCCGATCCTAATCACATTGGGCAACGTTAAAAAACATGGACGCCCCTTGATAGAGCAGCATGTCGTGAATGATGCCAGAGGAACTTGCTCAGCAGAACAATTTAAAGCCCCACTTGTCTGGCTTGTTGGCATTATACTGGCGGAGAGTGCCAGCCCTTGTGCCTTTATACGCCACCATGACCTCATCCACACTGTGCTTGTAGGTGGAAGGGATCTGGAGACACTGCTCACAAAGCATCTCGAAGAGTGGGCAGATTTTGTAGAATCGGTCTGGGCTGTCATTGCACTGCTGATTATCATTGAAATTAATAAACCGCCGTAACAGTGTAAATCTATTCCTCGGCATGATATCAGCTATCAAATCGAAACGTGACTCTCTGTGCCAGTAGTCAGTTATGGCTGGGAAGCTGAAAACACCCATCAAGAGTGGCATCGCCAGAAACTCTTCTATCTATTGACAGCTTGTCTTGACTGGATCTCCCAACTCCTGGGCAGAGTAGAGGTTGGTATGGTGAGAGATATGTGTAATCATCTGGTCAGTAAAGAGTGTCTGTGAATGTTCTCATTCATCCAGGTCATGGTTATCCAAAGGAGTTGAATCAAGTGCAAGTGGACTTGGTATATATCACGGATATAGTATACCAAGTCATGTCAGTGAAGAGTGTTTTGAAGTACTGGTAGGGTGTCTTTACTTTGTCTGGGGGTTCAAACCTTGAATCAGGAACCTGGAATGGCTCATCCAGAGATTCAAAGGGACACACTTCTGCTAGTGTGGGCAGATAATCTGGATCATCTGTTTTGTCGTCATCATCATCACTGAGATCCTCCACATCAGATTCTTGGGATTCTCTGGTATCACAGCCAGAAGATTGCGAGGCCTTGTGCCGTAAAATGTTTTAGTGTCCATCTATCAATTATAAAACAGAAAGAAAATCAAAATTACAAACTATATACTGTTATAATGCAAGAATTATGTTAGTTTACCAACATCTGTTAATTTGTTACCATGAAATTAGGAGTAATGCTAGTATTAGTAGTATTACCATGAATCTACCTAATTATTTACCATATTTTCTTTGAAAACATCTCTGAAACGGTCAAAATTCATATTGATATAATGATTTCAAAGAAGATATAAAGGACTATCATTAAATGTATCATATTAACAACAATGAATGATGAGAAGTTTTTTATTTCATAATAATTGTCAAATTATTATTGTAGCTTATTATATTTTACCATAAAAGGCCAATTCAACCATTTGGTTGAGCATGCTTTTAGTATGTGAAAACCCATACTTATCTAATGATTTCAGCAAATATATAATAGAATAACATTAAATATATAATTTCAACAACACTTAATGATCAGAAGTTTTTTTTTAATTGCATAGGAATTGTCAAGTTGAATCACATTGATCTTAGTTTGACTACTTTTACCATAGAAGGCCAATTCAACCATTTGGTCACGCATGTTTTAAAAAAATTATTACACACTTGTTACATATTTCTTTGTGTATCAAGTTATATAATTCTGTTCAGTAAGCACTCTGAAACTATAATATGTCAGAAATAATATGCTTACCTTTGAAAAGCTGACCAAAAAGATTCCACATGTCAGAAGTGATTTTTCCACTTCTAACTTCCTTGAAGGAAGGCAACTGAAAGGGCATGCACTTAAAATACACAGTGACATCTAGAGGGTTTTTTTGTGCATAACATATGTAAACCAAATGGTAGAGATGGCTCAATCAGGTGGAGTTAACGCCCAAGATATTTTTCAACAAGATGTCAAGACTCAAAATGTGCTCTACCAAACAGTTATTCTGGTCTTTAAAGGTTTAAAAGGGAAGGTTTACAAGATGGTTGTGAGACCAGCTTACTATGTTATATAGTTTGGAGACAGTGGCACTGACGAAAAGACAGGAAGCGGAGCTGGAGGTGGCAGAGTTGAAGATGCTAAGATTTTCATTGGGAGTGATGAAGAAGGACAGGATTAGGAGCGAGTATATTAGAGGGACAGCTCAGGTTGGACAGTTTAGAGATGAAGCAACAGAGGCAAGATTGAGATGGCTTGGATATGTGTGGAGGAGAGATGCTGGGTATATTAGGATGAGGATGCTGAATATGGAGCTTCCAGGGAAGAGTAACAGAGAAAGGCCAAAGAGGAGGTTTATGGACGTGGTGAGAGGACATGCAGGTGGCTGGTGTGACAGAGGTTGATGCGGAGGACAGGAAGAGATGGAAGCAAATGATCCACTGTGGTGACCCCTAATGAGAGCAGCCCAAAGTAGTAGTAGTAGTAGTAGTAGTAGTAGTAGTAGTAGTAGTAGTAGTAGTAGTAGTAGTAGTAGGCTTTGGCAAAGGTTTTACACCGGATGCCCTCCCTGATGCAACCCTCCCCATTTATCCAGGCTTGAGGCTGGAACTATGAATGCACTGACTTGTGCATCCTCAGTGGCTGAGTTTGATCATGGGGACAACCATTTCAATTATGAGTAAAACTTATTTGACTATGCAGATTAGCTTTAGTGTGTGGTGCAATGAAGTCATCGGATTGGGATACCCTTAGTCCCTTGTATTCCCGGCAAATTCCAATACTTTCTCTTCTCTGTACCTTTAGTATGTCACACAAACTAAGCACCTCTGTATCACCATGCTCTTTGTCCAGTTGTCCTTCAGGCTATTATCGTAAGGTTAATGTAACATTACTCAGACTAGCTGCCGACAGAGAAAACAGGCAGGTGAGAACGAGAACCGGTGAGCATCACATAGTGCCCCCATTGTGCCCTGGGTAATGGAGTTTATTTAGGGACATTAAAAATTGCCCAAAGAACCTGCTATGGAGAGGGCAGAAAAGAGTACTGGCAGCTTTTGCGAAGTGCCGGTACGCAAGAAAAAGTCACAGTAAACCAAAGAGTAAAATGTCGAAGTGATGGTACTGCAGTGAGTACTGGCCCACTTCGAGGACTGATTAAGCAAATCTTCCTGCCTGTGGGGAAAGGCGAGCCCCTCTGCCACAGGCCGCCATGAGACCAATGCATTAGGGTTGAACCATATTGAGAGGGGACAAGGCACAAATGACCAGAAGTAGTGTTTGAAATTTGGGACAGAAAGACCATCCTCAGGTCTGTGGCATTGCAAGGTAGCCATCTTGAGCTGGGGATGCCCCCCCCCCCCGGGGACACTCCCTGCCCCATATGAATTTGGTGTCTATTCAATGTATCTTGTCCCAGTAACTGGTGGGAGGAGGTAGGGGTAACACAGAGGAGAAGAAGTTCACCCGTGTGAGTGAGAAAGATGAGACCGTCTCTCTAGGCCTGCCTCTATACGGCTAAGGATGCCTTTAAAATTTTTGGCATTGGTGTTGCCTAATGATGGATAGACATTAATCCCCAAGTAATTAAAGTTCTTAAATATGGGTATGTGAGAAGGCAGCTTGGCCGGATCTAGTGTTGAGTTTAAAGGCAATAGTGTGGATCGTTTCCAATAGATTCTGTAACCAGACATAGTACTTTATTCTCTGAAGGTCTCTAAAATGTCTGGGATAGAAGAAGATGTCTTATCTTTAAATAACGATATCTCATCTGCATATAATGCTATATGGTGCTTAGTATCGTTAAATGTGATAGGAGAGATGGGGGGGTGCTCTCTAATCTTCTGAGCTAGGGGCTCTAGCGAGAGGGCAAATAACAATGATGAGAAAGGACAACCTTGATGGCAGGAATGTTAAATGGGAAATTGAGGGGAGGTGTTATTCCCTGTAACAATAACAGCAGAAGGGTTACAGTAAACCACTTGTGTCAATTTGATAAATTCAGAACCAAAGCCAAACCACTCAAGAACCATCCGCAAGTAGTCCCACTCTGGCTGATCGAATTTTTTTTTCGGCATCTAGGGATAAGATGGCACAGGGTGAGTCAATGTCTCTGGCAGCATGAATGACAAGTAGCAGATGACGCATATTGTCTGATGATAAGCAAGTTTTGATAAAAACCTGTCTGATCATGGTGAACTAGCTTGGTCATATACAATTCAACCTGGATGGCTAATACACTTGGACCCTGTTTACACTTGGTTTTAAAAGGTGTTTTGGGCGATCGGATCACAAGTGGACAGCAAGACACATCGCCATTTACACCTGTGTCTATCATGTGTCTTCAAATGCATCCTGCTGACCACTTGTGATCAGATTTGTTACTCCGAAGAAGAATAATAATAAGATTTCCTGTTACGTCCTTGTTGGGGACGCATCAGGACGCATTAGCGTTTACACTACAAAAGATGTGTGGTCAAATGCGTCCCAGACCACCTCGGCAAGTGGTTTGAGTAACCAGTTCACAAAACGTTTTGGTGGTCATTTACACTTGTATTTAGCACTGTCCACTTGTGATCCGATCACAAAAAAATGCATTTTAAAACCAAGTGTAAACTGGGTCTTGCATATACCTTAATTTCCAGTTTAATTAAGTAGTTTCAACTTTCGTAATTCAAGTATGGAGTTGAAGCATTCTTTGTTTAATTTCTTGATGTCTGCTGTGCAAATTGAAATGTCTGATTGAATCTGGTTCAATCTTCCCACAAAAGTTGGAAACTGTGATCCGATAAACAACTGTCACTCCTTCAAGGCTGGTTCAATGATGGAAGGTGGTTTGCTATTTGCAGCTACCTTATCTGTGTCCAGGTTGGGTTCCTTTTCCATTTCTTGATATTTTCTTCTCAATCCTTCAGCCATTTTACAACAACGTGCTTGGTGAATAAAATAACCTTATTTTAGTTAGAGGACAGTATCAGTACCTAGGATAGTTTTTTTGTTTTTTGAAAAGGGGCGAGTAGAGTGGGAGTGAAAATGCTGCATGGCCATCTTGCCTGTTACACCTTGTACCTTTTCAAAATATCCTGCATATCTATTCCACTAGGTGAGCAAGTAAAAAAGAAATATTGCTCTGTAATTGCCAATGTATGTCAGGTTTTGGGGATTTTTTTTTTCACATCAGGGCCATTTTTTTCTCTCTCTTCTTGCAGTGCACAGTGACATGTGGTGGTGGCGTACAGGCCAGAATGGTCCAGTGTTTGTCTCAGGGGAAGCCCTCCTCTGGATGTGCCCTCCATCTGAAGCCCAGCATGTCCCAGGCCTGCAACACCAATTTTTGCCCACAACCAGAGAAGAAAGGTATAAGGACTCTTACAACATGCCATGTCACCTTTACATACATGCATTTTAATCCTAATTTCCTGTTACTGGAGTCAGTTTTCTGAAGCCTATTTCAGCAAACATCCGCCATTCACATGGCGGTCATCGTAGTTGATGGGTTGACCTCTTTTGTGATTCTGTGGTCAAAGTCCCTGACATTGGTCTCATGCAGCAGTAATTGTGTTGGGACAGAAAGTTTGTTTACAGAATGGTCTTCACATCAGAACAAAACAATAATAGGAACAGAAATCTGATTGGCTTTTGTTGGTCAATGACTGCAAAAAATTGAGCTTTGGTCAAATTTTCTCGGCCGACAAGGTAAATGATGGCTGGAAAGTTGGTGGAGTTGGCAGGTAAATGAGCTTAAAAGAGAAAGAATTGACTTCTGTTGACCAAGTTGACAGTGATGTGAATGGAGAGTAAGTTTAAAACACTATGTAAGATGGAATATAGTATATTAGGGTATTCAACTGGTATTAACTGACAGTAAATTTAACGCAAATGGTGTCTAAAATAACACAGTTGATTTCAACTTTTGCAGAGTTGATGTAGGTACAATAAATTCTCACTCAAGCGCTTTTCTCTTGTATTTCCACAGACCTGGTGTGTAAAGATTACTTTAACTGGTGTTACCTGGTTCCCCAGCATGGAGTCTGCAACCACAAGTTCTACGGCAAACAGTGCTGCAAATCCTGTTCGCAGTCAAACCTATAATCACAAGAAATGACTGTCTCTGGCACAGACAGGCAGATAGATATAAAAAAAAGACTGTTTGACGCCCATGTTTGAAAAGACAGTTGTTTTTGTGTAAAAGCATGTGGCGAGCACTGAAAAACAAAAGACATTTTGATTGAAGTGGGAGAGAGATGCAGCGCCCTCTCTTCTCTATTTGATGCCGGACATCTAAACACGAGAACTTGAAGCTGACAGCATTACACAGGAATGTGATGAGAACAGCTTAATTGAAACAGGGAAGAATGAAGAGGGCTCTCGATTTTTAAAAAAAAAGAAAAAAGAATGGGAGCGGTATATCCAAAAAGTTCTGAAAAATCACCTCTTTTTCTTTACGTCTCTAACAGAAAACACTTGTACCCAGCAAACCCAAAGTCAACACATCTTCTTAGTCAGGGTGAAGCAAGAGGCTTGCCAAAAAAACACTGGGCCACGAAGTCAAAGGCAGCGCCACTCGCCAACTCATGAGGTGATGAGAGCTGCTTTTCTACAGTTCAGTTCTTGACCAAATTAAACAGACCAAACAGTTGGGTACATTGCAAAAAGCCGATGTCGGATAATGGAAATGGCACCTGTGGTACACATATGAAGATTTTTTTTTGATGATTAGGATGGGCCACATTGGGCCTCCTCAACAACCACAGTTGGCCTCCTCAACAGTGAAATAGCAGCACAGCTTTGCCAGAAGGGTCACGTTAAGCAAAAAATAGAAAACCCTCTGAATGTCATTGCATATATACAGAATTGATGTGAGATGGGTCAGTTATGTGCACTGGGGTTTTTTTTTTCAATATCTTGAATTGTACCACAACATTGTCTTTGTGGCAAAGATGTTGCCACTGCAGGATTCTGAATGGAAGGAGGACACCATTTAGGCGGTAACACAGGCTTTTTATTTGACAATGTCACGCTCTCTGCTTCTCTCACTTGCAAGAGCCAGTGCGCTCAGGTGCTGCAGCTGCTCCCTCAGTCTTTACTTTCAGAGCGTGTGGCTCCCTTCTCTCTGTTTTTCTCCAGCCCTGTGTTTTGCCTGTGTCCTCATGTGTGTCACGTCAGCCAGTTTCAGTGTCACGGCGGTTTATAAACACAGTTTTGTTAATTGAGCAAACCTGAGGCTGATCACTAATCAGCCTCCCCATTGCTTCTGCTCTGCAGCGAACCAGCTCCCTCTCTCCACCTCCAGCTGATGCTAAACCACACCCCACTACCAGGCCTTGGTCGAAATTTAAATTCTGAAGTTTTGAAAAAGAACAAATGAATTGCTTTACTCATTTACAATATTGGTTGTTTTTATTTATTGACTTTATAATACGGTCAGTGTCAGGAGGACTGAATTGATAAGTAGTATAAATGTGTCCAGTTATTATTGTAACCTAAGCTCATTACCCTCACACTTTGTATTATGTGTCATATTGTTCCATGCTGACATGCACCTTTTTCTGTGAAAACATTTATTTTGTTTTAGGATTTTTGTGCGGCGTTAAAATCCCAATATTGACTTGTTCTTGTCAAACGATTAGTAACATTTTTTTTACTAATCCAGTGAATGATTGGCATGAATAATAAAATAATGTCAAATACAAAGGTAACAAACAAGTTGTTTCAATAGACACTGCTCTCTTCCTCAGCTGCACGTCTCCTCCAAACCACCTAAAAAATGCAATAAGCTGTCACATATTGCATGCATTGATATGGCAATAAGAATAGTGCATTTCATGTTGGATGCTGTAAAAAGCACCAAGAGCGATTGCTGAAGTTATCTCAAAGTGATTATTCAAATGTAAATGAACAATAAAGGAATTAATGTTCCTGTCGACAACTCGCTTCTACCTCGAGTCCTCATTTCATGTTCCATCCTTCCAAACTGGGGTGTCCTGAACCCAAACTGTGTGAACCGTATCTCACAAGGAAGCATAGGCCTCTTTAAAACGTACCAGCACTTTTTCTCACAACTTTTGGTGGCAGGATTTGAGGGAAACATGTCGGTGATCCATTTTGAATTCCAACCCACAGTGTTGAAAAACAGGGCATTCAAAGAACAGCGCAGTCTGAATGTCTTTCCTGCAGGAGAGAGCTCAGCGCCAAACTCGAGCTTCACGATCATGCCAGTGTGATGTAGCCATTTCAACACCTATGACATGTTGTGCCTGAGCTCTGCCTTTAGTTCATTTCTCAACAAGTGGAGGGGGAGGCAGATGCCCAGAACATCATTATAGTGTCATAATCCCTGGGAAACGGCCCATGTTCTGTGCAAATGGAGTGAGAACAAGAGGATGAGAAGTAGAGTTCAGGAGAAAGGAGGGGCAGTAGATTCATCTGCGTTTTCTGTGCTGTCATGGAAAAAAAATGCCCTGAGAGATGGAGAGGGAGTGAATGAGATGTAGAGACATGGGCAGGGAGAGAGAGAGAGAGAGAGAGAGAGAGAGAGAGAGAGAGAGAGAGAGAGAGAGAGAGAGAGAGAGAGAGAGAGAGAGAGAGAGAGAGAGAGAGAGAGAGAGAGAGAGAGAGAGAGAGAGAGAGAGAGAGAGAGAGAGAGAGAGAGAGAGAGAGAGAGAGAGAGAGAGAGAGAGAGAGAGAGAGAGAGAGAGAGAGAGAGAGAGAGAGAGATCCTGATTTTCCTTTTTGTCCCCCACCTCACCGTAGTTGATTTATAGCTGGTCAGCTGTGGGCACAATGTTGCTGTGTGAATGTAGGCCAGGGATGTGGGTGTGTATGGGTGTGTGTGAGTGCATGTGTGTGTGTGTCAGCTCCAGACACTGCGTTACAGGGTAAGGTTTTTATTCACAGGCAACAAAGTCTGCAATAGGAACCGGTTTAGAGAAGAAGTTGAAACAGATTTTGTTCTCTGTCTACACAAAATCAACAAACTAATCGAACAAGATTAGTCAGCCAATCAGTTTTCCTTGACCGGTCAACGTGCTCGTACGCGAAGTCTTGCTCAGTGTTTCGACAGAATACCGATACTAACCGATACCAATACCGATACCATGGCCTGCTTAAACATATGCGACAGCCACACAACACTATCTGACTAAACTATGTTAAATATGGATCGAATTTTTTTTTGGGGGGATAAATATTCTACCACCAACCCAACAAAAAGACCTCCTCATTAGAAAAAACTGTGAGGAGAGGGCGTCCGGGTAGCGTAGCGGTCTATTCCGTTGCCGGGGCAGCGTCCGAGTGATGTCACAGCATCGCTGTCGCTATGGACGCGTCGCAGGAAGTCAGACATGCGGAGCACGTTAAACAGTACAGCATGGCTGTGTTTTATGTACACCATAAACGAAGAAAATTACAACAAACTCTTTACTTCTAATGTAGCCTAGTGCATCCGATGTCTGACTTCCGTTTGCTGCGAAGCTTCCGCTTCCGGCTCGGGAAGGGCTAAAAATAGCTCATGGACGCTGCCCCATTGGCCGTGTCTGCGAGGCGTTATTATGAATCTCACTGCTTTTCTGGGCAAGACTAGGAAGACCCGCCCGATTGGCTAACCCTATCCCTAACCCTAACCTTAACCAACCTAACCAACGGAGGCGACGTGTACTAGCCAATCAGAGGCAGAGTTCGCGGAAAACGGGTACGAGTACTGGCCAATCAGAGACAGAGTGCCCAGAAAAGCAGTGGGTTTCATAATAACGCGTCTGCGAGTGGGAAGCCGAATGTGGGTATGTGTCCTGGTCGCTGCACAAGCGCCTCCTCTGGTCGGTCGGGGCGCCTGTTCGGTGTGTGTATGTGTGTGGGGGGGGGGGGATAGCGTGATCCTCCCACGCGCTACGCCCCGTGGTGAAACTCCTCACTGTCACGTGAAAAGAAGCGGCTGGCGACTCCATGTGTATCAGGAGGAGACATGTGGTAGTCTGCAGCCCTCCCCGGATCGGCAAGAAGCGGTGGAGCAGCGACCGGGACGGCTCGGAAGAGTGGTGTAATTGGCCAAGTGCAATTGGGGAGAAAAGGGGGGGGAAAGAGGTGTGCACATGTTGCTTGCTTGCTGGTTGTCCATCGTGCCCGATGATGACCATCTTCTTCTATTTGTGGGTCCTTTGAGGACTCAGATAGCAGAAGATACCTGCGCAGAGATGGTTTTTAAAGTGGCATGGGGGGTGCGCTTCTCCCAACGCCACATGACTTGATTGTAGAGGAGATGGTTCCGATGGCGAGGAGGATCCCTAGACGACCGGCACCTCCACACAACTGCAGGGGGCTGCTGGAAATCCAGTTTTTCGGAAACCGCCTCGAAGCGTGCCGCCACAGCTTGCTTTTCTGTTGGGGTAAGCCCCCTTAGCCTTATGTCTTCCAGACTCACCCACAAGGCAGCGGGGCAGTGGTTGATAGGTGCCAGTGCCTGCACACCATATCTCTGGGGCCCACTGCTGCTCCGAGATCCCCTGCCAAGTTAGCCTGGAGCCGCAAGACCCCAGTTACCATGTGTGGCCACGGGGAGGCCTGGCAGGAGTCTTGGTGAAGGAGAGGCTATGTACTGGCAAGGGAAGGCTTACACGCTAGGATGCTTCCCTATTCGCCACAAAGGCTAGCCAGCGGCAGCAAGCTAAGGGCAGGAAGGACACAAGCGGGTTGGAAGAACACATGCACCTTCCCTCCAACTACACACTGCTGCACTAGACGCATCACAACACTCTGTGTGTATGTACACACACACACACTGTGCACATGTACATATGGGGACACAAACACACACACACACACACACACACACACACACACACACACACACACACACACACACACACACACACACACACACACACACACACAAATCTGTTTCATTATCTGTGAAACAACATATCATCCCCAACACACATGCCGTGCTTTTTCAGCTGTCAGACAGTAATGTTGCAAGCCCTGTGTGTGTGTGTGTGTGTGTGTGTGTGTGTGTGTGTGTGTGTGTGTGTGTGTGTGTGTGTGTGTGTGTGTGTGTGTGTGTGTGTGTGTGTGTGTGTGCGTGCGTGCATGTGTCAGGGTATCTCATCATCAGATTCCTCAAAACCACCAGCATCAAGTTTCTGGAATGCACAGTTATTATCCTTTTTGCATTCTTGACAAGTGAAAACTCAATAAACTGTGTGTGTAAAGACAAGAGTGGTGAAGTGAAGTGGATTGAATTGACGTTAATTGAGGAGAAGAGCTATTCTATTGTCTTCTGTCCCAACATTATAATGTTCTCAGCTTACTCTGACAAGCATCACGTTTCACTTTTCATTTCATAGCTCTGCAATTGAACAATAACGACCAAGGGAGTCATTTTGACGGTTTTGGATTTTCAAAGTTTAATAACATTGTGGGGGGGGGAATGATACAGACCTGCCTCTCTCTGAATGCTCCTAAAAAGGCATATATTTTCATTAAAATTAGTTTTCGATCAGTTGCACAAAAAAACTTGATAAACTCTACCTAAAACGACCATGAGCAGTCAAGAGAACGGCTCGTAATTTGCGCGTCATCGTGCGCGTCATGTCACAATTTATGACGTGTATTGGGAACGTCATTTCCTTCTCTAAGTTCATTGCGCTGTCCTAGAGACACACTAGCGTTCTCCAGTACAGACATATTCTAAACTTGATTTTGATTATTGCCAACATGTCTGGGTACAGACACCGTTTCAGACGCACCATGACTACCACCAAGGCGTTGCAGTATTTACAGGTGTTGGACAGCAGCCATTTTAAATTGTTTGAAATGTTAATTTTGGCGTCGCAGTCGTTTCCAAACAGACATGTTAACGTAATGCATTAATATCCCAATTAGGTATTTACTTGACAGAATATAGAGTTTAAAACCTGTGGGCGGTCATCTTGACTGCCTATGGTCGTTCTAGTAGTTTTAAAGTTGCAGTTGTTGTTTGGGACTATTTCAATATTTATTTTCAATTCTTTCTTTTTTTCTTTTCTTTGTTTACATTTCACTTTCTGTAGGCCTTGTTACGTTTGTTAGATTAGCAATATGTGTTTTCCGTTTTGTTTTTCAGGTAATATTTTCACTTTTTCAATTTTGCTATTCAAGTTCGACCATGTCTCTCTGGAGTTTCAATTGTTTAAAAATAGTATTAAAGTTGTTAAAATGTTAAGGTTTGTGTCAGTCGTTTCCTAACAGAAATACTAATATATGCAATGCGTTAATATCTCAACGGGGTATTTATCTTGACAGAATATAGAGTTTAAAAACTGGCGGTCATTTTGACCGCCCATGGTCGTTTTAGGTCGGAGTGAAATCCCCGGTCGTTTTATGTGCAAGCGTAAATCTAATCGGTGCTTCATCGTTTCAATATGAAATAAAATAGTTTTAATCATGTGGAAGGAGCAATCATTTTAAAATAATAAACAGCTCTCAAACTAGAAACAACCCAGGAACGAATGTGGCATTGAAAAAGAAATTTCCCTCAAACCCACGATTGCTAGTAAAGGGTATATTCTCTGTTTGTTTACCATCCTGTATTTGCACTGATTTTCCTCACATTAAAACTCAATGAGATCAGATTTAGGGCTGTTCATGTTTTCATTTGAACTAGAGGTTAATGAAAGTCAGGTCCTCTTCTTTTTTTTTTTTTTTGGTTAAAATTACTTTCATCAAACAGCAAATGTATTTTGAACCCTGCAAGCTATGACGAATGACTTTAAAAAGGTGTCCCTGAGAAAGAGGTGGGAAAAAGGGAAGGAGGTGAAGAAGGGTTTTTGGGGCACATATTTAAACATATCCACATATGTGCAAATCTGTAAACATCAACCAAAGATGACCTGTGGATAGCAAAGGTGACTGAAAATAAACTAGCAATATCTTAAAGTTTACATAACCCATGGCGGGCAACAACAGAGACGATCAGTGTGTGTGTGTGTGTGTGTGTGTGAGAGAGAGAGAGAGAGAGAGAGAGAGAGAGAGAGAGAGAGAGAGAGAGAGAGAGAGAGAGAGAGAGAGAGAGAGAGAGAGAGAGAGAGAGAGAGAGAGAGAGATCCAAAACCGTGGTACAAACTATGCTATCTCTGGCTTGATCTTCACTGTGGAGAGTACCATTAACTCTTTAGCTTAGACTTAGGGGCTACACTTAGAAAGTCTAGTCTTAAGTTTGAGGCTGTTATCTTTACACCAGGATGCAACCCCAAGCACTCCCCGCACCTTCTGTCATTTCCTCTCTCCAACGCTGGAGTTACTCAGCCAGAGAAAACTTGACACCAAGTCTTTTTAAGACACAACAGAGCTGAACATTCACGTCTAGAGAAAGAGTGCCTCTCCATCAGCTGTCAAAAACTTACCCATACAAACATTAAAAAAAGATATTTGGCAAACATGGGGGTCATGCGGCACCTAGAGGACCATACTATGCAAAAAAAGAGGAAAAATCAGCAGTTACATTTGAATTTGACTGGGATTGGATTCAAGGTTCAAGATTGTTTACTGCCACACAACCAGTTTGGTGGTATTTGTTTACAGTGCAGCATGGTAGCTCCGTGTTAACATACCCAATAAGGAATACAAATAACAACAATAACAAACAAATAACAATAATAAATAAATAACAAATAACAACAAAGTTCCGCTTCCGGTGTGGGAAGACGGCGGCGAGAATCCACATTTGCGGCGGCCTCAGCCAGTACCATCCATGCAGTGTCTTTGTCCACGTCTGCGTCTGAGTTTTGCCTTCGTTTGATGGCCGGGAGAGCGGGGCAGGCTAAGCTAACTGCTAGCCCATGCAGACCGACAGTTCCGACAGTCATTCCCTTGGACAGCGATATTTTTTTTCTTCTTTTTTCTTTCTTTCGTTTTTTTGGTTTGGATATATGTGTTAGTTTGGATATGTGTGTTCGTTAAGTTTTTGGATGTGTTTTTGTGTTGTACTGCTGTGGATTGGGGTAAACGGCTTTTCATTTAATTTCATGTAAATGACAAATAAGGTGTTCCTGATTCCTGAATAGCATTGTCATTAAGGGTCTCCCCCTGGATCACAACCTTGCCGTGGTGGAGAAGCTTGCGTGTACCAATGATCCCAAGAGCCATGCCTTCCCGAGCTTGGCTCCTGGTAGGGTCACCCAATGCAGACAGGTCGAGGGAGAGGTTCCAGATGAAGCGCAGTCCAACAAAGACCTCAGCGGAGGAACTGGTGGAAGATGTCTCCAGGTCACAATGGCAGTGAAGGCTGCAATGAAGGCTGCAACAGAGGGTGGTGTGTTACTTTCTATGGGGTGGTTGGACTTGAGTTGTGTTTAGTCAGAGATTTTTGTTTAGTTTAAGTACAAACTTGTGAAAGTTATTTCGTTTACATGTAGTTAAATTGTAACATTGTTTGAATTGTTAGTTACATAAGTGAATCTGAGTATTGATAATAATAATGAGATTTATTCCAGTTCCAATTGTATGTGATTTCTGTGTGCTTGATAAGGACTTTTATTGCGAAATTCTATTGGCGAAAAATGCGTGCATCCGGGGTCTCAGTTAGGGAGCTGCTGTGATTGGCTGATTTACGTTCTGGGGGTGACGTCAAGAAAGTTAATACAGCTTCAGAGCGGGGACTCTTTAGTATGACTGGACGAGGACGGACTGGTGAGTGATTGCAAGAGTGAGTGAGTTATATTGTGTGTTAGCTTTGAGTTGAGGGTACTTGAATGATGTATGTTTGTATTTTGTGTGTTTTCTTTTTCAAGGTTCGTAACCTGTTGGTTAAAAATAAAGAAATTTTCGACCATTGAGTGACGTCCTGTTCATCCTCGCCTCAGCTGCGGGGCTTGTTTGAGAGTTAGCAGCACAGGTGGTCCCCAATCGTCTTCGTTCTCCATGCTATTGGACTCTGGCCACCCCCTGCCAAGGGTCCTGTGGTGCAGGCCCGTAGCCAGAAACATATTTTGGGGGGGGGTCGGGCAACACTGCTGAAAGCTACCGGTAAATAAAATTCCCACACTGTATACTATAGCCTAATACCCAACCGTACGGTAAATGTCAACGTATTAATGGTCCATAGATAATAATCAATGCATTAATAAATAAAAGTGGGTCTTACCTTATAAAAGCAGGTCCAATCGTCTTTTTTGTCTGCAAAAGATGTCCAGTACCTCTTCCGGCGTCACCACAATGTCTCTGTGCTCCGAGAGCAATGTCAGTCCATTAAGCCGTCTTTCCGTCATTGTACTGCGCATTTTGTCCTTGATCCTTCCCAGACGGGAAAAACTTCTCTCGACATGGGCACTGGTGACAGGAAGCGTGGTCAAAACGCGGAGAAGCTTGAAGATGCTTGGAAACAACTCACTGTTACAGGCATTTAATGCCTCAATGCCATTTTGTGGAACATAAGTTGCATCTTCCCATTTATCCCGCCAGGTGTCAATTTCTGACTTCACAACTTCCAGATGCGGTGACACTTCATCAGGATACAGGTTGGAGAGCGCTTGAGCTGAGCTGTCGTTCAGCATGCTGACCTTAGATGGCAGTAAGGAGCAGAGGTTGGAGATCACATTTCTGTGTTTGCTGAAGCGTTCCTTCATCTGTGATGAATAAAAGTCAATCATGACTATGAAAAGCTTTTGCCGGTAGTGATTTTCACAGGCCTTCAATGGATCCTCATTGCAGTCCATGCCTCTTCGTGGTCGAAATTCAACCCCATACTTGGCTGCTTGGGAAGAGGTCTTTTGGAAAATCTGCCTGAACTCCATCTCAGAGTTAGCCCTCATCTCATCTACCTGCTTAATAACAGCATCAGCAGCTGAAACGCAACTCACCAAGTCACAATTTTCCTTCTGAAGGAAGGTGGACAGGTGGTAGGTTTTTGCAAGCATCTTCTCACTCACATTCATGGACAGCATGAATTCTGCATTGTCAATTGAATTAAGGAGCTGAGTGGCTTTGACAGATGTGTCTCCTGTGAAGGTTTCACTGATTTTCTGCAGGCTGGATCGCACAGGGTCTAAAAGCTCGTTGAATGTAAATATTGCATCGTGGCGTTCGACCCATCTCGTTTCACACAACTTCGTCAGTCGCGTTTTCTTGCAGTCGGGTAAAAGACGCTCCGTGTCGTGTCGCAGACTGCATGCAGACCGCAAAGCCGAATCATGGAAAAAAGTGCAGATTTCCGAGACAATTCCAAAGCAATTTCGCACCATTTGTACAGTGCAGCACTTGTTTAGGACCAAATTCAAACTGTGGCTGGCACAGTGCACATAAACTGCTTGCTTGTGCTTCTCTTTGATTTTAGCTTGGGCACCATTTAAACGGCCACTCATGGCAGATGCGCCGTCGTATCCCTGGCCACGTCAAAACTGTAAATCAACGCTTGCATTTGTCAACTGACTTTCGATTGAATTGGCGATTGCCTCCCCGGTTGACTTCTCGATATCAACAAAGGACAAAAAATCCTCTCTGATGCTATATTGGCTGTCATGCTGGTTCACGTATCTGACACAGACAGAAAGCTGCTCCCGCCCTGAAACATCTTTCATTTCATCCGCCAACACAGCGAAACACTGCGCGGAGTTTACTTTCTGCACCAGTTTGTTTGTTATCGCATCTCCAATTATGCTGATTATTTCATTTTGTACATCAGGACTGCAGTAGCTAGCGTTTGCTGCACATTTACTCAAGTGTTGTAACAGTACTGTGTCGCCAGATGTAGCCCTAAACCTGAGTAAAGCCCTGAAATTTCCGTCATTGTGAGTTGGCTCATTCAATGTCACTGGTCCTGAATCAATATCGCCTCTCAGGGCGAGTTCTTGGCGACCGCAAAAAATCAACGTTGCAATGATGCTTTTGAGTTCTTCTCTGTTTTCTTGGACTCGCTTTTTTCTCTCAGAATCGAGCCTCAGTGAAATTGCATCCATTTTATTGCTGAGAACCATTTGGAAATTGTCAGCTTTCAAACTTGCATCCTTGTGATATGCCTTTTGTGCATGGTCTTTGAACGTCTCTAAAGCATGTTTCCAGTCTGAGAAGTGGACATTAATTAGCTTGCCAGCTTTTCTGTGCCCTCCCTTGCCCACATACTCGACTGCAAACGCAACACAGTGCTTACAAAAACAACCGTCGGACCTTGTTGAGTATACTAGCCAGCTAAACTGATCAATCCAATGACGTTGGAAACATAGTTTACCTCCTAGTTTTGTAGGGAATGTTTGTCCGATATTGGCCGTCCAGTCCAGTGAGTATATTTCTCTTCTCTGTTCGTCTGATATTTTCCCACCAATATAATCCACAAAGTCGTGTGAAAACGTTTCCGAGGAAGAGGACGGCGGGCCGGGTCTGCTAACTCTGGCTCCGTTTCCGAGGAGGAGGGCAGTGGGTCTGCTAACACTTGCTCCGGAAAATCGGTAACGTTAGTGACCAGATCATCTGTAATGTTCTTTTTTTCTTTTTTGAGTCGGGACACGTTGAAACAAAAAAATCACTGATTTTACGATCATTAACTTTACTGCTCTTGCCTGATTTACAGGTAGCTTTCGGCGGCTCCATTGCTTTTGAAAAGCAAACTATAGATCGACCATTTAGCTAGCATAGCCAGTGGCAGGTTGCTTAGCTGACTCGTCAGACCCCTGAGCCAGTCAAAAGCCTGTGATTTTATTTGTTTTACGAAACAGACCAATAAGATACATCATGTTTGGAAACAAATTAACTGACAGGTTTAACGCCTGTCAGTCACGATAGATGCAGTGTATGAGTAGGCTAGAGGGGCGGTGACAAATAATCAAAACGATAACTAAATAATTATTGGTGCCATTTCAGACGGGCCGTGGGGTTTCGGGGGGGGGGGGTTCAGACACGAAAACCACCTACCTGGCTACGTGCCTGGTGTGGTGGCTACGGGCACATCAGCCTCTACACCCACCTGAAGACCCAAAGGGAGGACGGTCATACTCAACTCGCTGATGATGATGATGATGATGATGAGTCATTAAGAAGAACCATGTTAGGAGGGGATGGAGTTGAGAGTTCTTACTGCAGTGTGTGTGTGTGGGGGGGGGGGACTGGCCCTGAAACGGGTGTTTTTTTGCACTAATTGTCTTGCAGTGTCTTTCTGATGGCATGAGTTTAAAGAGGTATTTGGCTGGGTGGGAGAGGTCATTGATGATTTCACCAGTCTGGATGGCTGTGCGTGGGATTCGGGGGTGGGAGGGGTAGCATCCTTTGATTTTGGAGGCCTTTTTCACCATCTGTTGGAGCTTGGGTTTGACGGTTCCATACCAGACTGGAAAGGAGGCTTTGGAGACTGTGAGGATTATTTGGATGGTGGCGGTGTAAAATTGGACCAGCAGCTGTTTATTGGCCCTATACTTCCTGAGTTGTCTCAGGAAGGCATTGTTTTGCATGAACTTCCATCATCGTTGAAAGGAGGCTAAGGTTTAAAACCACATTGTCAGGGATGAGAGTTAAAATCCTTGCCCATCTTTCTCACACACATTTTTCATGTAACTTTTCATGCATGGTGCTGAAAAGTGCTAGGGCTAGGTGTCCACCAAATACTACTGCTTGATGTGCCATGAAGTGAAGTGCTGTGATGTGATTTGATTTTATGTGATGTAATGTGATTTTGTGATTACATGAAGTTAAATGACATGAAATGACACAAGAAGGCATGGTTGGATATTACATTTGCATCATATTTACGAATAGACACACTGGTTTACAGTGGATTTCGTCATGCTACACTATGAAATGTTACATGGTGTTGCAACACGTCAGAGGATCTGGTCTGAGTCCAAAGGAGTTGAATCAAGTGCAACTGGAGTTGGTATATATCACGGATATATACCAAGTCCAGTTGCACTTGATTCAACTCCTTTGGATAAACATGACCTGGATGAATGAGAACATTCACAGACAATTGGTCTGAGTTAATCAAAATTTGGGCCATTAATGGATTTTGCCTTGGAGAGACGGCGTTTCCTAACTGAGCCATAAGGGTGTGTTTAAGCAGTAAAAATGTGAATAAATATGTCTGGCTGAAGCTACTGGCATTGATAGTTTCATATACTGTTTATTTGAGACCAATGACCTGTTTGCTAATCTCGTTAATTTATCACATATTAAGATTTATTGCCATATAGACACTGGCTTTTTCACTTGTTCACCGTTAAATCCGATGGCTGTTTATCAGTGGTCTATGGAAAACTATGAATCAATGTGCTGCATAAAAGGTTCAAAATATAGTTCACAGACAGACAGAAAGACAAACACAAAGAATGGATTACAATAATTTCATTTGGATTAAAACTTCCCGATTCTGCGTATGGATCCAGACCTTTCCTATTTAAACTGAGCATGCACTTTGCATCACTAAATGCAAAGTGGTCAAATGTAATTGTTTTATTCATTTCCTGTTAAAGAGAAAGAGAGATGGAGAGAGGGGGAAAGCGAGAGAAAAAAACAAGAAAGAAAGAAAGAAAGCGCTGAAAGATAAAGAGCAAAGCAAGAAAGATAAAGCGAGAGAGAGCGAGAGAGCGGTTTGTTACTTGTCCAACAGTTCCCTCTGCTGTTAAAATATAAACATTACACTACAACCTCAAAAAAATACTTCGGAGGGTCTTTTGAAAAGTGTCCATTGCCATGTTTTTAAAATTCCCCTCTAGGCATGTTTTAAAGTTTATATATCGTTCAACATAGTTTTCCTACATGAAAATAAAATAAAAATTCTGAAAAGGGGCTGGAGGCACGTCTACTCTTTCTCCCACATTGCGAAATCCAGGATATATGAATATGCAAATTCACAGGTTTTGGCGCCCCGCCCTCCACCGCTGCTTGCTCTAGGCTGACCGGTGAAAGAGCGGTGCACATTAAAATGGCTAACATTGCTCTGTCCTTGTTCTAACAGTTAGAGCAAACATCTGACAGATTCAGTTTGAACCTCAGTCAGACCCAGACTCTGCTGTGCACCAAACTCGGTAACTAGCAGATGTATCAGAATGGTAAGTGTAGTTATTATCTTTTATGTTGTTTGTTAGCTTGTAAGAGGCAGTGGCTGACACAGCAGTGGTTGTGAAAAATACAATATGTAAGTGACCGCAACCCTAATGTCGTTTTACCTACGTTTAATTTGAGAAAGCTATACCTATGTATGGGGACTTTTATTTTGAAGAATATTTTTCCTTGCCGTCCGACTAGCGGAAGTTCAAGTTGGCTCAACGATAAAGCAGGCGAAGGTGTATGCATGCGAGATCACAATATGAAAAGGATGGTAGTGTTCACTGCATAACTCGAGAATTAGCCTAAATGTTTATGATTACTGAACAGCAATTGATTCGAAACATTGATAAGCAGTTTAAAACATTTGTGACCAGAAGACTGTTAGAGATGAAGAGCAAGTTGCAGAGTTTCTGGCAAGTTGCTAGCTGTTTCAAGACGTGTCTCAAGATGGCGGTCTAAGATTTTCCTAGCCCCTTAATAAGCGGAGCGAGGTACGTCATGTTTTACGTTAAGCGTAGCCTACTATTGCTCATGTGTTTTCTTTTATGGCACATTCCTCTAAATGTATATTATTTTGTGACGCTATGAAGTAGTTAACATAATTGTGTTGTGACTGTCATTCTATTCTTTATAGTTTCCACGGTGCTCGACAAGAATGTACCTGTGTGGTGTTTGAAGCAATAAATGCACCCGTTGAGACTCTCCACGTTTCGTCTTTATTAAAAAGTGAAAACAGTGAAAACTCGTCGCTGAGCATCGACGACAACTCAACGCCTCATCTGCCGTCTGCCATCTTGTGCGTCGAGAGCGCCTGAAGTCCCGCCATCAGTCCATTGGCCGACGTTTGTAACCAGCACTCAGGCAAGATCAGTACAGTAGGCTACCGAACGCACAGATGCAGTGAGAGACCTTTTCTGACAAAAGTAGCCTAACGTTGATATCCACGTATTGGACTGAAAGTTACCTGAAAATTATTGTATCTTTTCTGATTGTGAAGGGATTTAAAAACTGTAGTTACGTGATCTAAGAATAGGCCTACAGTTAACTCCATCTCTTACATCTAGAACTACTGAACAATTGTAATTAATTTGAGAATTGCTCAGTGTTTGTTTGATAGAAATTCTTTAGGTGCTTAAAGTAGTATATGTCTAGTGGTGTCACTCAGTGCTAAAAGAAAGTCTATATTCACTGAAGTTCAAACCCAGACTCAAGACACTCTAAAGTCATAAGTTAATCATACAGCTGTACAAGCCAAACAAAATATCGATCCCTAAAGAGACAACGGTTGAAGCACAATAGGTTAGGTCAAGCTCTCGTGAAAGAAGCTTAATAGACAAGGGCCGAGAGATGCACGATCAGGAAACAAAGAAACATGCAAAGGCATATAACAAGGCTTATAACTCCTGGAAGGAGATAGCAAGAGAAGCTAGAACATCACTGAAATCATTCTGTTCACAACAAGATCTCGATAAAATTGAAAAGGATATTCAAGCTGTTACCGGCTCCAGACCTAGGGGATATCTGGAGCGGCAGCAAATGATACACAGGCTAAATAGCACTGTGGATCTGTGAATCAAAAAGAGGCACGATGAAAATACGTTGTCACTCAAGCTCGCGCCAGTTTATTTTCCGGTCTCAACAGTTAAATAAATTCTCCACATTGTACCATATTAATCAAAAGTAAAATAAATACAAAATAAAAAGTGTAACAATTTGTAAAACCAATTTGGTTTTTCTCATCACTCAAACATCAACATAGGTTACTGTCAAAATAGCAATTTCATAACAACAGAAATAATTAGCCTATTACAGCATCTGAACCATTTATGTATATCCACGTGCACAACTCTTTTATCCCATACACAGGCTTTAATTCACTATGCGTGGTCTCACGCATGCGCACACTTCCTAAGACGCAGTACCAGCAACAAGGACGAAATGGCGACAACTGAACAATTATCTGAACAAGTTAATACAGAATAGCTCCTCATAAAATAGTAACATTAACACTTTTCTTACAACATAAACCCACATCTCCATGTATCACCAAAACATTACTATGATATATTTACAATCTACTATGACAGGATACAACTTTATTGGGTTAGCCTAGGCTACTAGCTAGCATGGCGTTTGTTACCCTCAGCAAGTCGAGACAATTAAGTATCAACCCAAAACATAACATTCTTATCACATTTGCACTAAAACACTACGGAATACTGTCTTGACAATGTCTTTTGTCTAAGACTAAATTGGGGAGTTTATAATATCTTTTTGCAGTACCTGTGAATCAAAAAGAGAGGCACGATGAAAATACGTTGTCACTCAAGCTTGCGCCAGTTTATTTCCGGTCTGGCTTAAGGAAGCGTTGCTCTCTTTCGTACTGATCCCCAGAAGCGCTGCAGCGCCACCTACTGACTTGGTGGTGTAAACCCACGTTGTATTTAATCTAAAAAAAATAGGGGGGGGGGTGTATTTTAAACATTTAATGAAGGCGATTTCTCAATCCCTAACACTCCCCTGCTTTCAGAGATGTCTCCGGACATCTAGAACTAAACAAGTCAACTGTCTAGCTGTAATGTCACGGTCAGTGTTTGTCAATGTAAGAGTCTCTCATGTCCTTTGTTCATTCAAGTCTTCCGCTTTGCGTCTAGTATGTCCACAGGTCAACATTACATTTGCTCCTTGTCTCCATGGGTGGTAGGTGGGCTGCCCTAACTGTTCGTATGTAAACATCCCTCTGGGTCTTACTTCCCGGGCAGAGCTTCTCAAGGGCGGCTTTTCCTCATCCCCTGACTCTGAGACAGATTGAACCACCATTCCAGGTTCCCCTTGAGTTCCATGGTCCATAGTATCATCCCCCTCTGGTTGTTTCTGAGCTCCCACAGCTGATGGCATATTAGCAGGTGTTGGTAATCGTACTGGCTCTGGCCTTACAGCAGGGTCTTTTTGCTGTTGCACATTGCCGAACTCAGTGTCTTGACACGTTGACTGATATTCTGGTGCTGCAGCTCTAAGCTGATGGTGTTGCTCCACCTGAGGTGATGGAACTCTGACTTTCTTCCTTTCATATACAGGTAGATGTTGGAAGTTGTAGGATAATTCTTCCTCTTCCGCAGACTCATTGGAGTCCTCCCCTGCTGTCTCTGTCATTTGTTTGTTGTTGTCTCCGTCTTTGTGGTTTCTTTTGTCCATGACAGTCCTGTTCCTGCTCGACTGGCAAATCATTTATTGGCAGGAGGAGGTTACGGTGAAGCACACGGTGGGTCCCGTCCCCGGTCTCTGCTTGAACTCTATACACAGGACCATCTCCCAACCTTTCAACCACACGGTGGACCTTTTCCTCCCAATACACACGAAGTTTGCCTGGACTGCCTCTCTCAGACATATTTCTGATGAGTACATGATCACCAGGTTGAAGCATGATTCCCTTGACACCTCGATCATAGTAGTTTTTCCTTTCGCTGAGCACCTTTTGCTGTTTTCTGTGGCAATCGTATATGCCTCCTGCATCCGAGAAGCCCATTTCTGTGCATATTCCTGTCAGTTCTGTGCCTGCTGCTCAGGTGCGTGATCGAAGAGCAAATCAATGGGCAACCGCGGCGCTCTTCCAAATAGGAGGAAGACGGGTGAGTAGCCTGTTGCTTCGTGATGTGTGCAATTCTAAGTGTGGACCATGTTTGGCAGGTGATCTTTCCACTCAGCTTTTTTTGTCTCCTGCAGGGTGCGGAGCATCTGAAGAAGCGTTCTATTTAGGCATTCAACAGGGTTCCCCTGCGGGTGATAGGGGGTGGTTCGAGAATGGGCAATTCCCGCCAGCTGCTGAAGTCGTTGGAATAGTCTGTTCTCAAACTCCTGGCCTTGATCATGGTGTAGTTTTTGAGGGTACCCGAAGCGTGGAATAAAGTCATAGAAAATCTTCTTTGCTGCAGTTTTGCCTGACTTGTTCTTAGTCGGGTAGGCTTATGCAAATCGTGTGAAGTGATCTTCCAGGACTAAGATGTACTGGTAACCTCCTCGGCTTGGTTCGAGATGGAGGTAATGAACAGAAATGAGCTCAAATGGACTGTTGGTTGTAATCGAGCCCATTGGTGCTTTCTCTGGGATGGTGGGTCGCTTCTGTTTGATACATTGGCACTGGCGAATGACAATCTTCTCACTGCATGAATGGCCAATAAAACCTCTGCCTCGCCAAGTGGATGATTTTGTCAGCCCCGATGTGTCCCATGTCATCGTGCAGGTGTTTTAGTGTAGTAGACTTGAGCATCTTGGGAAGAACAAGTTGTTTATGTTGTTCTGTCTGCCTGTACAGAATTCCCTTGTCAAGTCTGAGTTTGTTCCACTCATGTATCAGTCTTCGTGTTTCCAGTCCCATCTGTCTCTTGTCTTTATCGTGAGGATTCCATCCTCTTTGTTTTAAGGTTATCAGTTCCCTGATAGACACATCATCTTTCTGTGCAGCTCTGATGTCCTCTGGGGTGTACATGGGTGTGCTCGTAGGAGGTGAGTCATCATCAATGGAACCCAGCTGTAATGCTGCCATTCATGGCACATCCTCGTCTCTTTTGGCCTTGTCCCCTTGCCAGATGGCGGAGATGACATCGGGGGGCATGGTCTCTGTGTATTCTCTCATGTGGTCTTGGAGTTTCAATGGATACGGAGAGAGGGTATCAGCATCAATATTTGCCTTGCCTGGCCTGTATTTGATCGTAAAATGGAAGTCACCAACTCACCCACCCAGCAGTGTCCGACAGCATTTAACTTGGCCGTGCTTAAAACGTAAGTTAGGAGATTATTATCTGTGTATACCGTGAATATGGGTGCATAATACAGGTAGTCCCTAAACTTATCGCAGATCACCCACTTTAAGGCGAGGAACTCGAGCTTGCTAGAATGGAGGTGGTAATTCTTCTCAGCAGGTGTGAGTGTCCTGGATCCATAAGCAATGACACGGAGTTTATTTCCCTGTTCCTGATAGGGCACTGCCCCCAGGCCTTCGCTGGATGTGTCAGTGTGTAAGATGAATGGTAAATTGAAGTCTGGGTATGCCGGGGGGGGGGGGGGTTGGTCAACATGTTGACCAGGCGAGACACGATAGCACTGTGTTCGGGAGTCCATTGTATGGGTGTCTTGGATGGCAATTGGCCACTTTTTGTGCCCTTCAGTGTAGCCTTGGAAGACATAGATGTAGACTAGACTCCCCGGGGCCCTCTTGAAGCTTAAACAGCGGCTGTGCTATTCTGGAAAAGTCTTGAATGAAGGATCGTTAGTAGCCTAAGAACCCTAGCAGAGTGCGGCCTTCTCCCACGTTCTTAGGTTCCTTCTCCTTCAACTGAAGCACTGCTTCCATGTCCTTAGGGTCTACCTGAACACCTTCACTTGACACCAGGCGTCCAACATACCTCACTGGGCGCTTGAACAACTCACATTTCTTTGGGCTTAACTTCACACCATGCTCCCGTTAGCAACACAGCACTCTTCCCAGATCCTCCACGTGGTCATGAAAGGTTTTGGAAAAGCAGAGCACGTCATCCAGGTATGGGGAGCAGCACTCGTCCCTCAGACCATCAAGAACACCTTCCATAGATATCTGGAAGGCTACTGGAGTGTTGGTCAGGCTAAAGGGGAGGCGGAGCCACTCATACAGCCTCCAAGGCGTACTAAAAGCCGTCAGATGCCTGGAGCCTTCATTGACAAAGCCCTGGTGGTATGCCCTGCCTTTGTCGTGTATTGTAAACCATGAGTAGCCTCCAAGGTTATCCAGCAGATCCTGGATGTGTGGAAGTGGGTGGCGGTCAGGGACTGTTTTGCTGTTCAGCCCACGAAAATCAATGCATAGACGTAGGCTCATGTCTTTTTCTAACACAAACCACGGGAGAGGAATATGGTGAGGTGGATTTTCTGATCCATTCGTGGTTGAGCAGGTTCTGCACATATTCCGTTACCTCTCTGTACAGTGGATTTGGAATCACATTGTAGGACTTTTGAACTGGTGTTTCGTCTTTTAGGTGGATTTTGAGTTGCAGGTTTGGAATGCAACCTATATCTGCATCATCCTTGGCGAACACATATGGCTCGTTGAATAACATGTGGCTGTTCATCTTCTTCGAGATGTGACAAGTCAACAGGTGGATGCCACTTATCTTTTGTCGTTTGCGCATTTGAGTGTCTGTCTTTCCCTTTGCTCATATTAGTCTGTTTGTCTGTACTCAACTGAGCTGACAATGTTTGGGCAGTGGGTTAGGGTGTGGGCTCAGAACTCAAAGTGGGACACTTGACTGGTTTCACATCAATGACTTATATATATGATATATATCATGCCTAGTGGAGTTCTGAATGGGGACTAAAGTACATTTTGCTGACCCACAAGGAACATCTAATAGAGCTGGAAACAGCTCTAAACCTTCAGGGTAGTTGTTCTCTGGACTAGGCTGAAACAACCTTGTGCCACCCTCTGGCCACCCCCTAACCTTGCATCTCACTTCTCTGATTTGGCCTGCGGGAATAGTTAGACCTTTCTCACTCACATTACACTGGGGTGGTGTCTCCTCAGGGACCATTATCTGGAGAACAGAAACTAAGGCCTCCACTGTGTTCTCAGTGACACTCAAAACTTCTTTAAGTATAGCTGTAACATCCAGCCTACCGTCCTTGTCGTCACAGTTACTGCTTCATCAGCTGGGTGGTGCTAAACCCTGGACGGGCCCCCAATTGGTACCGGTTCCAGACTTAGGGGATATCCGGAGTGGCAGAAAATTATACACAGGCTAAATAGCACTGTGGATCTGTGAATCAAAAAGAGAGGCAAGATGAAAATACATTGTCACTCAAGCTCGCGCCAGTTTATTTTCCGGTCTCAACAGTTAAATAAATTCTCCACATTGTACCATATTCATCAAAAGTAAAATAAATACAAAATAAAAAGTGTAACAATTTGTAAAATCAATTTGGTTTTTCTCATCACTCAAACATCAATACAGGCTACTGTCAAAATAGCAATTTCACAACAACAGAAATAATTAGCCTATTACCTCATCTGAACCATTTATCTACACTCACCGGCCACTTTATTAGGCACACCCGTCCAACTGCTCGTTAACGCAAATTTCTAATCAGCCAATCACATGGCAGCAACTCAATGCATTTAGGCATGTAGACATGGTCAAGACGATCTGCTGCAGTTCAAACCGAGCATCAGAATGGGGAAGAAAGGTGATTTAAGTGACTTTGAACGTGTCATGGTTGTTGGTGCCAGACGGGGCTGGTCTGAGTATTTCAGAAACTGCTGATCTACTGGGATTTTCACGTACAACCATCTCTAGGGTTTACAGAGAATGGTCCGAAAAAGAGAAAATATCCAGTGAGCGGCAGTTCTGTGGGCGAAAATTCCTTGTTGATGCCAGAGGTCAGAGGAGAATGGCCAGACTGGTTCGAGCTGATAGAAAGGCAACAGTAACTCAAATAACCACTCATTACAACCGAGGTATGCAGAAGAGCATCTCTGAACGCACAACACATCGAACCTTGAGGCAGATGGGCTACAGCAGCAGAAGACCACACCGGGTGCCACTCCTGTCAGAATTTGGCGTCAACAACATGAAAGCGTGGATCCATCCTGCCTTGTATCAACGGTTCAGGCTGGTGGTGGTGGTGTAATGGTGTGGGGGATATTTTCTTGGCACACTTTGGGCCCCTTAGTACCAATTGAGCATCGTGTCAACGCCACAGCCTACCTGAGTATTGTTGCTGACCATGTCCATCCCTTTATGACCACAGTGTTCCCATCTTCTGATGGCTACTTCCAGCAGGATAACGTGTCATGTCATAAAGCTCGAATCATCTCAGACTGGTTTCTTGAACATGACAATGACTTCACTGTACTCAAATGGCCTCCACAGTCACCAGATCTCAATCCAATAGAGCACCTTTGGGATGTGGTGGACCGGGAGATTTGCATCATGGATGTGCAGCCGACAAATCTGCAGCAACTGTGTTATGCTATCATGTCAATATGGACCAAACTCTGAGGAATGTTTCCAGTACCTTGTTGAATCTATGCCACGAAGGATTAAGGCAGTTCTGAAGGCAAAGGGGGTCCAACCCGGTACTAGCAAGGTGTACCTAATAAAGTGGCCAGTGAGTTTATATCCACCTGCACAACTCTTTTATCCCATCAGGCATGAAAATCACTCACCTTTCGGCGAAATTCGCCGTTTTGAATCCAAAATAGGTGACCTATGTGAATCGTGTAGAGCCGATGAAAAAATATTTTTGGGGGGGGGGCGGTGTATGGACCGGACATGGAGTTATACACGAGAGCGCGGAGCCATGATGAGCTGGCCTATCGAATTCGAATTCGCCTTTTTCGTTGACCAAAATATTTCCCGTACGAGCGCAAGGGGCCTCGCGTCACCAGTCTTCACTGGGAAGGTACCACTACCCGATTGGTTTGTGAAGTGCTCGTGCAGCGAGTGCTTGTGCTGACCAAAGCGATTGATGGAGGAGCGCGCGGGGCTGAGCATTCCATGGGGCTGAGGGAAGACGACTCTTTGGACTAACGTTAGCTGACTGATGCCTGCCTGACTGAATTTGGTGAGCGTTTCAATCATTTCAATATTTTCTGATGTATAACGTTACTCAGGAGCTCTGTTGACATAGCCTAGTCCTACATGATTTCAGGTAGCTAATCTATCACTAGCTAGAGATTTAATAAAGAATCCACGTGTCATCGACGCATACGTTAGCTATATTCCACACAGACAGGTGGAGAGATTTGCGTCTTGTGGAAAATTGTTAGCTAGCTAGTTAGTAGGGTAACGTTAGCTAACATTAGCTTACACCGTATACGCAGCAGACTAGGTTGTATAGCTAACGTTATCCCAGAAAAAGAAACACGATGAACGTTAACTGTTGGCTAATTCTCAAAATCTCTAAAACCCATTTCAGGATGTGTGGACTGAGGAACTGGTGCGTTGGGAGGCTGAGATAACGTTAACGCTAGCTAGCTAATGTTAGCTAGCTTTTTGTGTTCTAAGTTAGCTAACTCACATTGTAAAATCTGAGTCAACAAGTTAGCTAACGTTACATTAGCGAACGTTAACAATATCATAATTTCACTGTCCTATGTGTATGTGTCACAGGACAGGCTTATGTCAAAGAACTGGACTGTAACCGTCGATTTATGAGTGGCGCAAGCCTGGGGGCTCTCTAGTGCCTGGCTGTTCCAGGATCACGCTAAAGCGCAGGCGAGCGTAGCGAAATACATCGTGTAAGTTTACATTCACAGAATCATGTTGAGTAATGTTAGTCAGTGGAAGGGACGTAATGTTACTTGATAACCTAAGATATTGTAACTGTAAATACCGGATACCTTTTAATCTGAAATCCAACTATGTATGTAGGCCTAACATTGTGTGTAAAACAATTTTCAATTTTACTCTGTGGGTTAGGGTAACGTTAGGCCTATAGTCTAAGTCAGTGGTTCTCAACCTTTTTGGGGTCCTGGACCCCCCTGCGTATTTTTGATCTACCCTGAGGACCCCTCCACCTGATCTTGGGGGAGGGGGGTTGCAATTTGATAGAAACAGTAGAAACTGCATTTTAAATTGCATTATAGCATTTATTCACTTTTTGGGGCAAAAATAAGAGCTTTCAGTTTTAACTTAGATATAGTTAACAAAACAGAATTCTTATGCAGTAACTTTCAGATATATGTAACAACAGAATGTTTATGCAGTAACTTTTAACAATGCAAACGGGAGCGAGATCTCTTATTAAAATACAATAAATTACACTTGTGAAACAGATGTAATTAGAGAAAAAAGGCCTGTTACCCTTTATAGTTTAGGTAGATAAAGGTCTCAGTCACATTTGAGTAAAATAATCCTATTTCTATAAATGTCATAGGATCTTTTTTTTAAAGATATTTTATTTTCACGGACCCCTTGCAATTACACCACGGACCACTAGGGGTCCGCGACCCCGGGTTGAGAAACACTGGTCTAAGTTACTTATCTGAACTTATGAAACACTCGTTTACACATCTGATTTCAAGTGGACAGATATCGGTTTAACATGTAACGTCAGATCCAAGTGTGAACAACCACCACTTATCAATTAAGCTAGAAGTCAACCCTACTAACGTTAACATTGTTTTTCCAGAATGAGTGTGTTAGGAGAGAAACATGCTCTTCTTGTAAAACAAGTGGATGCAGGCGTCAAATGCAGCTGGAATTGGTCGTGGCTTAAACTAGAAGGGAATATAAGAGTGAAAGAACAAGAGCTCTCATTCCATCTGTCAGATGTCTTCCGGAAGATCAATAAACAAGGATTTGCACGGTGCATTCTCTGCCAAAAAGATATAAACTACACCCATACACATGTTGTTAGTATTCCTATCTTGTTTTGCCACTATTACCCTATATTAAAGCTGCGCTCTTGCGCATTTCATGAGAGAAGTTGTCAGTCTCGTTTCTTATAGTATAGTATAGTATGAACATATACATACTGTCTTGTAATTATGCTTGATTTTTCTCTCAAAGTGCACCAGATTGATGCATTTAAATATAAAATGTTCAAAATTTTCTTCCAGGGGAGCATGCCCCCAGACTCCCCTAGAGGGTCATATCCTTCTCACCTTTTTCACCCCTGACCCGTTTTCATGCCTGTCCCATACACAGGCTTTAATACACTATGCGTGGTCTCACGCATGCACACACTTCCTAAGACGCAGTACCAGCAACAGGCATGAAATGGCGATAACTGAACAATTATCTGAACAAGTTAACACAGAATAGCTCCTCGGAAAATAGTAACATTAACACTTTTCTTACAACATAAACCCACATCTCCATGTATCACCAAAACACTATGAGATGTTTACAATCTGCTATGACACGATACCACTTTATTGGGCTAGCCTAGGCTACTAGCTAGCATGGCGTTTGTTACCCTCAGCAAGTCGAGACAATTAAGTATCAACCCAAAACATAACATTCTTATCACCATTTGCACTAAAACACTACGGAATACTGTCTTGACTATATCTTTTGTCTAAGACTAAATTGGGGAGTTTATAATATATTTTTGCAGTACCTGTGAATCAAAAAGAGGCATGATGAAAATACGTTGTCACTCAAGCTTGCGCCAGTTTATTTCCGGTCTGGCTTAAGGAAGCATTGCTCTCTTTCGTACTGATCCCCAGAAGCGTTGCAGCGCCACCTACTGACTTGGTGGTGTAAACCCACATTGTATTTAATCTAAAAAATAGGGGGCGGGTTTATTCTAAACTTTAATGAAGGCGATTTCTCAATCCCTTACAAAGCCAGGCACAAAGTAATAAGCCAACTTCATGAGCCCATCCAACGCAACAGCACTGCTACTCCAGATATTGTTCAGAAAATAGATGCCTGTCTTGCAATAACTGCAGAGATATGTGACATTGTAAGTAAATGGCTAGATACCGTTGATGAGGCCTTCAATGTCCATCTTGAGAAGGAAAGAGTTAGGATGGTGCTAAATAAGGATGAGTATACGTCTGTCTTTGGAGGCACAAATACAGAAACCGTAATCTCAGGGTTATCACAGAAATCAGACAACCACTCAAATGCCACCTCCAAGGCCTCCAGCAACCGCTCAAATGCCACCTCCAAGGCCTCCAGCAACCGCTCAAATGCCATCTCCAAGGCCCCCAGCAAGCGAGCTGATGCAGAAGCAGAACTTGCAGCTAAACAAGAACCAGCTAGGTCCATGCATGAAATCCATACTCAGCAAGTAAGACTTCATAAACTAGAGACAGAGATGCAAGAAGAAAAGACAAAGCTACAGCTGCTACAAGCTGAGAAAGAAGTTAGAGTAGCAGTGGCACGAGTAAGAGCATACATCAGTTTTGAAGATGATTCTAAGCACGGTGATGAAGAGATTGATAACAAAATGCTCTCTGTTCCTCGAAATACTGAATCGAAAATCCGTGTAAACCCTGAAATACCAGTAACTCAGGAGAAAGGTAGTCTAACCCAAGCAATCATAAGCTCGCTAAGTATGAATCATCTGCTTGCTCCAGAGCCAACAACATTCACTGGCGAACCCTTAAAGTCCATAGACTGGAAAATGTCCTTCATGGCTCTGATAGACCGGCAGCCTCTACCAGCTAGCGAGAAGAAGTTTTATCTGAAAAACTACCTTGCTGGAGATGCTCTTAATGCTGTAGAGGGATTCTTCTATAGAAACTCAGAAGATGCATATCAAGGGGCTTTGAAAGTCCTACAAGAGAGGTATGGAAACCCCTTCGTTGTATAGAAAGCCTTTTGAGACAAGCTAATGAAATGGCCCAAGGTTAGTGCAAACGATCCTCTTGCGCTTCGAGAGTTTGCAGACTTCCTGCAAGGCTGCAGTGAGGCAATGCCCCATGTTAGAGGATTGTCCATTCTAAATGATTGCGAAGAAAATCACAAGATGCTTAAAAAATTACCAGAGTGGATCGTGCGTAGATGGAGCCGAGTTGTTGTGAAAGAATTGGACGCATCTGGAGATTACCCAAGCTTCTCATGTTTCACAGAGTTTATTCAGACAGAAGCCCGCATAGCCTGTAACCCCATTGCCTCTCCATTCCTAATGAATAACAAGCCCACGGATGAGAGTGCCTAAGAGAGCTAGAGCACTCAACACTAGTGCTCATAAGAACAAGTCCAACTCAGAGAATCAAGAATCATCAAATTCCAAGCCAAAACTACTTTGCTCCATCTGCGAAGATGAAATGCACGGTGTTGCCAAGTGCCCCACCTTTGCAACAAAAACTATGCAAGACAAGAAGGCTTTCATTAATGAAAATCACCTCTGCTTCGGATATCTGACAAAGGGACACAGCAGCAAAGACTGCAAAAGACGACATACCTGTGGCACATGCAACCGACGTCGCCTTACCTGCTTGCATGAAGAGAGAGATTTAAGGCCTGTGGAATTATTAGAGAAACATTCCACTTCCACAGCCAATGCAAGCCAGGAAATTCACACGGTCACGTCGAACACAGTGATGCAACGCGCCTCTGCCACTTCAAGCATTGTCCCAGTTCTCAGGTCATCAACAGAAGAGCCACAGAGAGAAGTTCTTACTTATGCTCTACTCGACACACAGAGTGACTCAACGTTTATCTTGGAAGATCTACTTGAAGAGCTAAAAGTAGACACTCAACCAGTACAACTGAAACTTAGCACAATGACGGCTGTTGACACAGTCATAGCAAGCAAAAGTGTCCGTGGTCTACAAGTTAGAGGGCTACACTCTGAAAAACAGATCCAACTACGCCAAGCCTACACCTGCAACTTCATTCCAGCAGACAAGTCCTACATTCCAACTAAGAAGACTGCGCTGCAATGGCCTCATCTCAAACATCTAGCGAACAAGCTACCTCCACTACAAGTTTGTGAAGTGGGATTGTTAATCGGAAGTGACTGTCTGTTGGCATTAGCCCCCCTTGAGGTCATCACAGGAAGTGATAACGATCCCTTTGCGCAAAGAACTGAACTCGGATGGAGTATAGTCGGCTCATCCAACCCACATTTGGATCGACAGGGAAACCAGAGTTTTGTGTGTCGCGTTGCAGTGAGGGAAATACCAGCTCCATCTACCACTGATGTACTTAAGATCTTGGAATCAGACTTCAATGAAAGGAGATACGAAGACAAGGACAAGTATGTATCCCAACATGACGTCCGCTTTGTACAGCTTCTTAGCAACAACATCAGTCAGAGGGAAGACGGACACTATGAAATGCCTCTCCCTTTCAAGAGCAACAGTCCACCTTCACTACCAACCAACAAATGGCTGGCTACAGTCCGACTGCAATACTTAAAGAAAAGGTTGAAGACCAACAAACGGTATCGTGACCAGTACACAACCTTCATGGAGGACATGATGATCAAAGGTGATGCGGAGCCAGCCCCTAAAACACCTGAAGGGCAGACTGTGTGGTACATACCCCACCATGGGGTGTACCACCACAAGAAGCCAGAAAAGATAAGGGTTGTGTTTGATTGTTCAGCGAAGTTCCACGGTGTCTCCTTAAATGACATGCTGCTGACAGGCCCTGACCTGATCAACTCCCTCTTAGAAGTGTTCTGTCGCTTCAGGAAAGAAGCTGTAGCTGTGATCTGTGACATCAAGATGTTCCACAAATTCTCTGTCTCTCCTGAATTACGGAACTGCCTAAGGTTCCTCTGGTGGGAGACCAGAGATTTAGAAGGAGAACCACAAGAGTATCAGATGGCTGTCCACCTTTTCGGCGCTGCTTCGTCCCCCGGATGTGCCAACTTTGGCCTGAAGTACCTAGCTCGACAACACAAATTGAACTATCCAACAGCATCAGCCTTTATTAAGAAGAACTTCTACGTGGATGATGGTCTAACCAGCGTCCCCTCAATACAAGAGGCCAAGAAGCTGGTCATTGAGGCACAAGAGTTGTGCAAAAGAGGAGGTTTATGCCTTCACAAATTCAAATCGAATGAAAGAGAAGTCCTGAACTCCGTGGGCCCATCAGAAAGAGCAGTAACAACCGAACCACTCAATCTTGGCCTGAATGCTACACCAGCAGAACGTGCACTCGGTATCCAGTGGTCATTAGAACATGACACCTTCAGCTTCAATGTCGACTTACCGGATAAGCCCTCAACACGCCATGGTATCTTGTCAGTCATCGCTTCCTTGTACGATCCACTGGGGTATTTCACTCCATTCAACCTAAGCAGAAAGTGCATCCCTCAGGAGCTGTGCCGTGGAGGTATCGGATGGGATGATCCACTTCCTGAGGACTTAAACCCATGGTGGGAGGAATGGAAGAATGGTCTTCAGAAGCTGAAGGAAGTCTCAATACCGAGACGCTACCGCCCACAAGACTTTGGCAGAACTGTCAATACAGAACTGCACCACTTATCGAATGCTAGTAATGTGGGATATGGGACATGTTCCTATCTCAGATTCAAAAATTAAAGGGGTGAAGTCCACTGCTGTCTTGTGATGGCCAAAACAAGAGTTTCACCGACAAAGCTCACAAGCATCCCAAGACTGGAACTTTCAGCAGCCGTGGTCTCCACAAGATTAAGTGTTATGCTGAAAAATGAAATTGAAATGCAGATTGACAAAGAGTTCTTCTGGACAGACTCTCAGGTTGTCCTGGCGTATATCAACAATGAAGCATGAAGAATTCATGTCTTTGTTGCAAATCGTGTGCAACTGATAAGAGAAAATATAGATTCCAACCAGTGGCACATCCCCTGACGCAACCTTAAAGTTAATGACTTAGTCATCTTTAAGGAAGACACTCTTCCTAGAAACCAGTGGCATCTAGTACGCATGGTTGAAACCACGGGAGAGAGTGATTGTTTAGTATGCTGTGTAAAGGTGTGAGTAGGAAAACAAGATCATCCATCTAAACCTACGATCATAGAAAAGCCCATTCTCCTAGAGAGTGAGTGATTAGTGGAGTGACACCTCAACCACTCAGACATGCTTATTCTTTAGCTATCTAGTATACTATAGCTGTGAAACTTAAAATGATTAGCCTATATGGAATAATGTATACTCCATTTAATATGGTTCATCTGTATTTTCACTCATCATAACATGATTGGTGGGAGTGTAAGTGACCACAGCCCTAATGTCGTTTTACCTACTTTTAATTTGAGATAGCTATACCTATGTATGGGGACTTTTATTTTGAAGAATGTTTTCCTTGCTGTCCGACTAGCGGAAGTTCACGTTGGCTCAGCGATAAAGCAGGCGAAGGTGTATGCATGTGAGATCACAATATGAAAAGGATCGTAGTGTTCACTGCATAACTCGAGAATTAGCCTAAATGTTTATGATTACTGAACAACAATTGATTCGAAACATTGATAAGCAGTTTAAAACGTTTGTGACCAGAAGACTGTTAGAGATGAAGAGCAAGTTGCAGAGTTTCTGGCAAGTTGCTAGCTGTTTCAAGACGTGTCTCAAGATGGCGTTCTAAGATTTTCCTAGCCCTTTGATAAGCGGAGCGAGGTACGTCATGTTTTACGTTAAGTATAGCCTACTATTGCTCATGTGTTTTCTTTTATTGTACATTCCTCTAAATATATATTATTTTGTGAAGCTATGAAGTAGTTAATCTAATTGTGTTGTGACTGTCATTCTATTCTTTAGTTTTCACGGTGCTCGACAAGAATGTACGTGTGTGATGTTTGAAGCAATAAATGCACCCGTTGAGACTCTCCACGTTTCGCCTTTATTAAAAATATCGAGGGCACATACACAATATCTGCTACAAAGTTATAGTGTGACGTAACTATATATCAGAGGTCTAATCAAATTTTGTTCTGTTTTGTTGTTATTTATTACTATTGTTGCTGCAGCATTGAGGAGCCGAAACACAAGAATTTTACTCTCTTGTACTTGTATAATGAGACGTAACAAATAAAGAATCTTGAATCTTGAGTTTGCAGAAAGATATATTCTGTCTGGCTCCTCTGTCCCAAGGCATCCGCCAGGTTTCGGTGCTTGGTCCTCTCCTGTTAATCCTTTACATGCTCCCTCTTGGTAACATCATACATGGTCATGGTCTCCACTTCCACTGTTACACAGATGACGTCCAGCTCTAAATCTCCACTTAATGCATCACCTCTTCAATTTACTCCAGTCTGACCAACTGCCTCACTGAAATCAAATCATGGATGCAAACCAACGTCTGCGAACTACAATGTGATAAAAAAGCCTAATTGAGCGTTTTGAAAAGTGCGGTCTAAATAGAATGTATTATTAAAGCTTCTTGGAGAAATGGAGTGGTTGTTAGGCAGTTTAAGAGAGAGTGTCGCCAGGCAGAACCACAGTGGAGAAAGACTAAACCTCAGGTTCACCATGAAATCTACAAGGATTGGCTGAATAACTACAACAAAGAGATTAAACAGGCCAGGCAGTATTTCTTCTCTAAAATCATTACTGAAAATATTAACAATAATAAAGTGCTCTTCTCTGCTGTTGATTGACTTATCAATCCACCATCTCCAACCCCATCAGAGATGCTGCCCACTGAAAAAAAAAAGTGAGCAATTCACTACATTCTTCAATAACAAAATTATTGCCATTAGACAGAACATTAGTGCCTCAAGATCTAGAAATGACCCTATCCTCCAGTTCTCCAGAAATCTCACTGGCCATGTCTCACTTTGACCTTCTCGACCTTAAAAAACTAGACAATATTGTTAGGCAGCTCAGGTCCTCCACCTGCTGCTTGGATCATCTCCCTACTATATTTTTTTAAAACTGTTTTAATTGCTTAGCCCCTGAGGTTTTAGACATCATTAACTGCTCTCTTCAGTCAGGTATAGTATTTCCTGCATCACTTAAAACAGCTGCCATTAAACATTTTTGAAGAAAAGCAACTTTGATGTGACATTTATTGCTAACTATAGGCCCATCACCAATTTACCATTCCTCAGCAAAATACTCGAAAAAAACTGTTTATTCTCAGCTTAATAACTATGTCACATCAAACAACATTCTAGCCATTTATCAATCAGGTTTTTGATCTCACCATAGCACAGAAACAGCACTTATCAAGTTGTGAACGATGTGCATATGAACACAGACTCTTATAAATTATCTCTTCTTGTGCGCCTGGATCTCAGTGCCACCTTCGACACTGTTGACCATGATATTTTACTAGAGAGATTAGAAAAATGTGCTGGCCTATCTGGCCCGGTTCTGAACTGGCGTAGAACCCACCTACAAGAGAGGCAATTATTTGTGTCCATTGCAGACTTTACCTCAGATAAAGCGGGTTTTATGTGCGGGGTACCCCAAGGTTCGATTCTTGGACCATTACTATTTAATCTCTATATGCTCCCACTTGCACATGTTATACAGAAACACAAAAATAAATTACCATAATTATGCAGATGATTCACAACTGTACATATCCCTATCCCCTAATGACGTAGATCCCATACATTCCTTAACTCAATGTATTGATGATATTAATTTATGGATGTCAGAGAACTTTTTACAATTGAACAAAACAGAAATACCCATTTTTGGTATAAGAACTCTCAGGTCCAAAGGCAGCGGTCTTTTAACCAACCCTCATACTAACTCTAATACTTTACAGTGAAAAGTGGAAATTGTCTTCCAAAGCTGTGCCTGTGTATTTTTCATTCGAGTCCATTGCCCTACAAATCAATGGGCCAAATGCTACTATACTAACCACTGTTTATCGACCACCGAAGCCCAACGACGGTTTCTTAAATGAACATTCTGTTTTTCTAACCTTCTTAAGTTCATTGTCCCCTCATGTAATATTGCTGGGTGATTTTAATATACACATGGACAACGTCCACAATACTCTCACAAGGGATTTTACATCATGCCTGGACAGTTTTGGATTACAGCAATATATTGATTTTCCTACGTATTCCAAAGGACACACACTTGATCTGATTTGCTGCTCTGGTGTAACTCCTCTTAATTGCAATGTATCTGATTTGCCCATTTCCGACCACAAGTTAGTGTCTTGCGATGTTAACAGTATCCAAAACAAATTTGTTATGCTCCACCTCATTTCATAACATTAAGAATATTGATTTATCAGCTCTTACTAGTGGAATTGATAACCTTCCCAGGAAAGACAATTTATCCATCCACCCCAGACGAACTGGTCTCTCATTACAATGATGGCCTTTATAGTCACAGACGAAAACGAAAGGCAAGTCCCGTAGCACCGAATCCACGAGGCACTGGAATGTCTGCGCGGCGTTCTTGGGACCGAACGGCATGCGCAGGAACTCAAACAGTCCAAATGGGGTGATCACTGCCGTTTCGGGGACATCCAGCAGGTGGACGGGCACCTGATGGTATCCACGGACGAGGTCCACTTTGGAAAAGATGACTTGATGAAATCCTGCATGTGTGGGACTGGGTAGCGGTCCGGTGTCGTTATATTGTTGAGTCGGTGGTAATCACCGCACGGGTGCGATTTCGGGACGATGTTGAGCGGTGAAGCCCACGGGCTGTTGGAGCGGCGAATGATGCCAAAATGCTCCATATTCTCAAACTCCTCCCTGGCGGCGGTGAGCTTGGCGGGGTCGAGGCGCCGAGCCCGAGCAAAGACTGGTGGGCCAGTGGTGTCGATGTGGTGCTCCACTCCGTGCTTGGCGGTGGAAGACGAGAAGGTGGGCTGCGTGAGGATCGGGAACTCGGTGAGAAGCTGGAGAAAATAGTCTGCAGCGGAGAGCATGCTAGACAGTCTGATGGAGTCCACTCCGCTGAGAGTACACCCATACGAGAAGAAAGTGACAGCGTCGATCAAGCGGCGGTTTTTAACATCCACCAGTAGCCCATAGAGGCATAGGAAATCCGCGCCGAGGAGGGGGATGGCCGCTTTTGCCGTGGAAAAAGTCCTAACCGAACCGCTGTCCTCCGAAACAGAGCTCCACGTACCTAGTGCCATAAGTGCGGATGGGGTTGCCGTTAGCGGTTAGTGGGGGAGGCATATCAGCAGGACAGGATATCTATTCTCGATGAGGGCAGGATGCTACTCTGCGCGCCCGTGTCGCACAGGAACCGCTGTCCAGAAATGGAGTCTTTGATGAAGAGCAGCCTGCCAGTTCGGCCGACGCACATGGCCAGTACTAAGTGCTGGCCTGGGCGTTTCCCGCCGCGCTGAAACTGCATGGAGATCGGCACCGCTTGGCCTTGGGCCCAAACTTTGCCTGGTAAAAACACAGGCCGTAGCCCTGCCGCCGTTGAGGAGCTGCTGCTGCGGCGGCGACTGTTGTGTCTCCAGGAAGTGGTGAAAATGTCTGGGCAGGAAAAAACTGCGGACGCTCAGTGCTGTTGACCAGCCAGGAAGACTTGATCAGCCTCCTCGGCCAGAGCACGCAGTTTGTGATGGCGGTGTTGGCTAAAGCAGCCCGTACCCGAGAAAGCAGCTGTCGCGGAAACAGTTGGATGAAGAGAAAGTCGGGCTTTTGCTCAGGTCAGCCAGCATCCTGTCAATAAATTCAGACGGCTTACTGTCACGCCTTGTAGAGAGAAAAGCCGACTGGCCTGCTCAGCGTCAGAAAGTTAAAAAGTTTTCAACAAGTGAGCCTGGAGTGTCTCGTATTTATCCTGCTGCGGAGGATTTTTGAGGAGGCTCACCACTCTGGTTGCTGTTGAACTCCCGAGAGCAGACATTATGTGGTGTCCGCGGTGATTTCCCGCAATGCAAACTGCGCTTCAGTCTGAGCGAACCAAGGCGAGGCTGACGACTCCCAGAACTCCGGCAGCTTAAGAGAAACGGCATTAGTCATGTTCAGAAAGAGTTGTCTCAGGAAACGTCCAGCAGACAAACGTCGGGGTCACCAGTGTAGAAATTGCAGGAAATTAGAGACGGCCAATTTCTCTCACTGACTACACATGAACGCGTCTGTCATTTGTTTTAAAAAAAAAAAAATTGTACCAACAGCGAGAACAACATGGCGCTGCTCCAACAACCATTGTCTTAGCTCCACCCTGTCAACCCGGAAACACTCTCTTAAAGCGACCGTGCCTACCTAACGCACAACCGATTATCGTGAATTATGTCCAGAGTCCACTACATTGCAAACTTTATCTAGGGCCTAGGCAATTGGAGAGAGGTACAAAGTATACAGATGTGTGTGACATCTGACAATACAAATAGAATAGCCATGCATGATTTCCACACAGGCATATGCTCTTATAACTAAATAATTTCTTAATGTACTCCATTAGCACATTAATAGATCTGACAATATAAATAAGGCTTGAAGATAACCACAATCTCTTTCTTTTAAAAACAGAACTTCAATATACATGAAACATCAGTCACATGCTAGCTGCACTCCACCTCTTCCACCTAACTACGTTTCCAGCTAGCATGCTAGTTTAACGAGCCATTATTAAGGGCAGTGTGGAGTTAGAAAACAACGAGACAGGAGACGTGAGAGTAGACGTAGTCGAGGTAGTTTACTAGCTCCAACTTAGCATGTCATACATTCGACAACGACACTGAACTCTGAACCGGAAGCGGAAGTGCATTATCTGACCCCTCGCCTCTTCCCTTAAAGGTACACCGTCATCTTAGGTGAATGTCTCTCGTTATATATATGTGGGTCACCACACAGGCCCCCCCAGAATTCACCTACACAAAACAATGCAAAACAGCAAAAGTGCAAGTCATGAACATAAAAATAGACTCTACAACAGAACAGTCAATGACATAGTGCAAAGTCACGGGGAAAACAGGTGACAAGTCGGGGGGCGGACCCTGCGGCCATAACGGCTGCGCTTCACAGGAGGGGAAACATATGGGGCCGAAACCCGGGCCATAGGCGGGGCCGAAGCAGGAACAGAGGCAGGTGCCGGGGCCGACCTAGGAGGGCGCCCCCGCCGCGGGGGTAGGGCCAATTGCATTGGCTCCCCAATGTCCAAGTGAGCGGGCTTGAGACGGTCTATAGCGACCCGCTCCGGCCTGCCCCCCATGTCCACCACAAAGTTCTTATCCCCCGCCTCCAGGACGCGGAAGGGCCCGTCGTATGGGGGCTGCAGCGGGGACCGATGGCTGTCGTGCATAATGAAGACGTACCTCGCTGATGGCAGATCCTTGGGGACGTAGGACCGGGGGAGGCAGTGTTGAGACATCGGAACGGGAGCGACGGCACCGGCAGCGCTCCGGGACGCACTGAGGTGAGAGGCGGCCGACCAGGGAGCCGTAGCATCCGGAAGAAACTCCCCCGGAACCCGCAGGGGCTGGCCATACACCAGCTCAGCGGAGGAGGTCTGGAGGTCTTCCTTCGGGGCCGAACGCAGGCCGAGCATGACCCACGGGAGCCGGTCCATCCAGTCGCAGCCCGCAGAGCGGCTTTCATGTCCCGATGGAACCGCTCACAAAGTCCGTTGCTCAGCGGGTTGTACGCCGTAGTGCGGTGGATCTTCACCCCCAGGTGCTCAGCGACCGCCGTCCAGAGCTCCGAGGTAAACTGGGAGCCCCGGTCGCTCGTGATGTCACCAGGCGTGCCGAAACGGGCCACCCAGCAGCCGATGAACGCCCGTGCTACCTCTGCTGCCGTCGTGGAGGACAAGGGAATAGCCTCTGGCCACCTGGTGGCCCTGTCCACAATAGTGAGGATGAACGTATAACCACGGGAGGGGGGCAGGGGACCTACCAGGTCAACATTGACTTGGTCAAACCGCCTCTCTGGAACCACAAACGGCGCCAAAGGGGCCTTGGTATGGCGGTGCACCTTGGCGCGTTGGCACGCCACACACGAGCCGGCCCAGGCTCTAACATCCTTACGGAGCCCAGGCCAAACGAACTTGACGCTCACCAGCTTGGTCGAGGCCTTCACTCCCGGGTGGGAAAGGCCGTGGACGGTGTCGAAAACTCGGCGCCGCCAGGAAGTAGGCACCAGGGGGCGCGGTTGACCGGGAGATGTCACAGAGGAGGGTGGTGTTGGCCGCGTCGAACGTCACGTCCTCCAGCCGTAGCGCCGTAGGGGTCGACCGGTAGACTTTAACGGTCGCGTCCTTGGCTTGGTCCGCTGCCATAGCGGCGTAGTCGAGTCCCAAGTGAACGGCGTTAACAACTGCCCGTGAAAGGCAGTCGGCGACGAAGTTATCCTTGCCCGACACGTGTTGTATGTCCGTGGTAAACTCGGAAACCGCCGCGAGATGGCGCTGCTGACGCCCAGACCACGGTTCTGAGGTTTTGGCCATACAGAACGTCAGCGGTTTGTGGTCCACGAAAGCGGTGAACTGTCGGCCCTCCAATAGGAACCTAAAGTGTCTGGTTGCGAGGAAGAGACCCAGTAGTTTCCTATCAAAGGTGCTGTATTTGCGCTCGCTCTCACGGAGTTGTTTACTGAAGAACGCCAACGGCTGCCAGCCCCCCCCCCCACCCACTGCTCACACACGGCCCCCCACGGCGTAGTCGGAGGCATCCGTTGTAAGGGCTATGGGGGCGGCAGGCGACGGGTGAGCTAGCAGCGCAGCGTTGGCCAGCGCGGTCTTGGCGGCCACAAAAGCCTCGTCCATCCCCGAAGACCAGTCCAGCTCGTCCTTAGACTTCTTAATGTTTTTATAGCATCGTACTTGCCAGCAGCTGGCGGAGCTTCCAACAGTGTCATTGCTCGCGCCGTTGTCGATGCGTCTAACGCCGCCACTACGTGGAAGTAGTGCGTTGCATCCTGCGTTATCCCTCTCAGCTGGAACTGGGCTTCCACATGTTGAAACCACGGCCGTGGATTATGCTGCCAAAAGTCGGGTAGCTTCACAATAGCGGCGTAAATGCTAGCGTTAGCAATAACCATGTTCTTAGCACCGGCGTCGGGAGCGGGTACCGCGGCAGCATTATTCCCGGCGTCTTCGTTGTCAGACATACTCGTATTAGTAGTTCGATCACGTCGGGGTCACCAATGTGGAGTTAGAAAACAACGAGACAGGAGACGTGAGAGTAGACGTAGTCGAGGTAGTTTACTAGCTCCAACTTAGCATGTCATACATTTGACAACGACACTGAACTCTGAACCGGAAGCGGAAGTGCATTATCTGACCCCTCACCTCTTCCCTTAAAGGTACACCGTCCTCTTAGGTGAATGTCTCTCGTTATATAGATGTGGGTCACCACAGCAGAAACATTAACTTGCTGAACACACATCATGAAATTAACCTCTAATCATGTCGATAACAAGAATGACAATGGTCAACTTAGCATCAACAACTGAAAAGATAAGCTTATTCATTCATATTCATTCGTCACGGACGCACACAGAATGACCTCACTGCCTGTACTACCTGCCGTAGCCGTGCAACTAACAGCAGAGCACTACTTGTGCCGTAACACTAACCGTGTGGCACCACTATAAGTCAGCGGCTCCCCCTACTGGCCACACATAGAACAGTGCCTGGAGCGCCTGAGGGAATTAAGAGCATAGAGCATCTGCTATGGCTCTGCCTTTCTTAAAGCAATTCTGGTATACTTTTGAACAACCCTCTTTTTTCTAGAGAATATAATCTGTAAACAATAATTTGTCCGTCCATTTACACAAGTGGGCGGTTAGTGCTTTTGGTCTGTAATTTTCAGCATTTGCTGTATATTTTTTCCTGGTTTAGCAAATGGTAAAATTAATGCCATCTTTCACTTTGCAGGTAATATTCCCAACACGCAGAAAGTTGCAGGGAAAGTCAAACCCTGCCCCCTTCCGGCCCAACGTCACAGTCCATCTGCTATGACCTATTCGACAACGGCCCGATTTTTTTTCAATGGCATGAATTGAACAAAAAAATTTTGATGATACAAAAACATAAAGTTTTACATCTATATGAATAAAATATAAATAAAAAAAATCCAATTTTTGAGGAAAATTGCACAGTAGTCTTAGAACCTATCTTCCGGTATTTACATGGGCACCTTGTAGGGTCCTAACGTGGGTCCTTTTTCAACGTGGGAGACGCTAAAATGAGTTGTTATGAACCAGTCCTCCACTATTTCGTTTGTCAAACAAATGTTTTATAAGTTGGGGGATTGTGGGGGAGTTGTTACCGTGATGCCGGGGCAAAGTTTCTCCAAAACCGTTCGGATTGCGGCGGACGTGACCGTTGGAACTTGTCCGAATTGTTCCCTTTTGCACGATGTGAGTTCACGGTTTCTCTCACTGACTTCTAAGAGAGTTTAAATATGTTGTTCATTGATCTCAGGCTTTAATTCACCTGTTTGAGTACAGCGACCACGTCATTAACCCTTAATTTATATTTTACAAGTTGTTTGACGTGCTAAGAAAGCGTTCTCCGAGCGATCACAGCTTTGTTTTGTTTATTATTGACAGCCAGCTCGAAACAACCTGAATTTTCCGACTGATTTGTTTCCCCTGCCCTATATTACAGAGTTTAAATGAGTATGTGGCTTCCTTTCTGACACTGAAACAGAAGATTGTTGACTCTGAGTAAGTAATGTTCCATTGCCGTTAACCTATGCTAACATACGTAACATTACGTTAACAACAGTAACGCCAATAAAGTTAGCTTTGTAAGGTTCACAACTTCCGGTTCTTAGTTGGTTTTCAGGAGATCCTTTCTTGATGTAAGAAGAATGTCTTTATTTTGTATACTATTTTCTTAAAGGTGCTTTTAGTTGGCTAGATCAATTGAATACAACAAATTTCCTAATCAGCTATGCAAAGAGGAGACTTGCATCCCTGGCTCTTGATTCCTGAGGAAAACTAACAGGCAATTTCAGATTTTTAATGTTATCACCAGGAAGCTGTCACTTGAATGCGAATTTTTTAAATGACATTTTAGTCATATCTCTGTAGAAACATTATTTGTATCGTCTTTCTTCATTGCATTTTATTGGCCCTGATCACACATGCTCGATCTGATTGTTATTAATTTGTTCTTTGTAACAGTCCATAAGGATGCATCAATTGGTCAAGACTACTTGTCCATGCAAAGAGTTTAAATCTATCATTTAAATGGAGGTCATGCTATCCTTCGTTAAAAGTAAATCAAATTTTTAGCAGCCACTGTTTGATAATTAAAATGGGAGTAATTTGATCTGGCCACCTACTTTTTGTTAGGAGCCTGGACTGTGCACTATTAATTAGTGGCAGTGTGAGCTTTACACTCAAGGCAGATAAAGAGTTGGAATACAAATAAGATGACTCGACTTGGACCCGACTCTCATTATCCTTTAAATGATCAAAAGTTATGCCTGGCAGCCCTTTTATGTTGTTGGCTTTCAGGTTTCCAAAATTATGATAAATCACCTTGTTTATTTAAAAAAAGTGTTAAGTGTTAGTTCGCTCATAGATTAGCCACAATTAAATCGGGTGATCTGAATGTTTGTCATTTGATGAAAACCTGTGTGTGTGTGGGCGCACGCGCATAAGTGGGTCATTTCAATGATTTAGCATAGTCATACTCATAACGACATGTTCTTCTCACCACCACATCAGTCACTTGCTGAGTGAATACCAGGAGAAGTGTGATGATATCCTTTTTGAAAAATGTCAACTTTCTGCACATTTTTGTTTTTTTCTAACTGAATGTCAAATGACCAATTTCATTATTTGTTTGTTTGGGGGAATCATCTGCAATTTTCTTCCTTAACAGTTTATTACAGCTTCAAACATCACAAAGGTTTGAGGAAGTATTATTTTCCCTCCACATAACCTATATCCGAAGAATGACAAAGACTATTCTGAAAGTTAAGACTCTGGGCCCCGATATTATCATTCATGTGTTGTAGTATTTTTAATTGTTGATAAAAATGGCAGCCCACATTCATGTATTTAACTTGTTTTATACAGTGAAACAATCGGGCTGAAAGGACAACTTGAAGAACTACAGTCCAAACTGGTTTCTCTGGAGAAGCAGCATGCAGATTATAAATCTGTGCAAGCAGAACTGGAAGAACATAAAGTATGTCCTACAGGAAACTTTTTTCAAAAGGTTTTGTTTTTTAATTGTAGTAGTAATCTCTAATCTGTGATAACATGTCCATGTGATTTTTCTTGTGCTGTATTGGTCCCAATCATAGTTCTTGTGCATGGCACACTACTAAACTTTAAACATGAATTCCACACAAAACTGCCACCCATATATAATAGTTTTCCTGCATTTTCAACCTTATATTTCTTGCTTTTGAAACATTGTTCTGACCACAACCCTGTGTTGTTTTTTTTTTCGCTTTTTTTTTTCTAGAAGTCTTTAGAGGCATGTGGAGAGATGTCCAAAGAGCTGGAGAGACTGAAGGGGGAGAACAATGAGACAGTTGCACAGTAAGAGATGACACCAGCTCTTCTTGAGATTGTAAGATGTTTATATTACACTGTGTTTTTTTCACTGTAATCTTTGTCCCCAGGAATAAAAAACTCCAGGACCGGTTAAAGGTTATGGAAGGTATTTGGGACATCATCTATACACATTTTAATTTTTAGAGTTAATGAACTACTATAGTGACTGCATTTCAACCACAAAAGACAATTACTGTTATTACGCCACGGACTCTCCACTAAACCCTGTTAAATGTGTAGAAATGACAGAAAAGCAGAACCGTGAGAATGCACAGCTGAAGAGGGAGAAGGTCTCACTTGAAGACGACATGCTAAAAACACTGGTGAGCAACCACAATCACCTTTTCCCATCCAGCAGACTTCAGTCAGTTGAGCGTGTTAATTTAGTTAGTTTTCTAAACTCATCTACACCGATTTCTGGCAACTTTGGAAGATGTTCTATAACTGTGGAACATTAAAAAAAGTGTAATGTTATGGTCTTTATCATTATAACGGGGACGAGTAGAGTGAGAGCAGGGATCAGAAATGGGTTTTCCTTTGGTGTCATAGATTTTTTTTCCCACTTATCTGTATGACAAGGTTATATAACTGGACAGTGCTCCTGTTCTGCACAGATGTAGCTGAGTAAACTACGTAGTTTTTGTAACCTGTTTTCTTGTTTTACCTTTCTTAGGAATCTTTGAAGACATCTCAGGCGAAGGCAGAACAAATTGAAAAAATGAGACAAGAGAATGTGAAGACAGCAGCCATGTATGCATTATAATACACAGCCTTTACGATTCAGTTTATTTTCTTTCCGCACACTGTTTGTATCTGTTTCTCTTGGAGAATTACTGGACATGTCTTTTCATAAGTCAGACATCTGGTGTTTTAGCAAATCAGTGATTGCTTTCTGAATTATGCCTGTGTTTGTTCCACTGTTAATCTCTTTTTGTGTGTGCGAGGAAACCACATGCCTGTATAAGTTAATGTGTGCAATGTTTCTGACTCAACAGAAGGAGCAAACTTGAAAATCAGCTTTCACTGCTTGAAGGTTGGTATGGGATATTTAAATTTGCAAGATAAAAACTAAAGAACATATCTTGACAATATGCATTTATATATTTTTTTTTTGTTTTGTTGTTTTTTTTTTTTTTTTTGGAGATGTTGTTTCCTTATCTGTCAGAACCTCATTGATATAGCAACTTTTCTTTATTTCTGCCTTTTCAGTATCAGATCGCAAGCAGAGTCATCATATATCTCAGCTGACAAAAGAGAAGATTCTACTAGAAAAGCACATGTATGACCTTCAGGTAACACGATGACCTCTGTGTCCTTTTTGTGATTCTGCTATTTAATTCATATTGTTAGATTTTCATTTTATTTTGCTTCTAAACCCTTATCTTACATTTGAATCTGACTTTACATATGGGCAGCTCGACTAACCCGAAAATGGTTTGTTGAGATTGTTGGGTATTCCTAATGGAGATCTCATAGACAAAAGCTCAGTGTGTATATTTGAAGTGATGTGGCAAACCAGAGTTGAAAATATGACAGGGGCCCTTTACATTTTTTGATTTTAAACCTCATTTTGATTTCAGATGAGACTGGTGAGATTTGAGAGAGAGAGAAATAAAGGTAAGGAGAGTATTAAGTAATTTCATTTTTGTTGAAGTTGAATCAAAATCTTGTCTCTTGAACAAGGTCTTTTTCGTGAACATTTTCATGATCCCCAATTTGCCAACGAAACCTTCATTTATTATTCTACCATGTTTTTTCAAAGTGGGTTTTAATGGTCATTAAATTTTGCCCTAAACAATGAACCAACAAAACTTCAAGTTAAAATATAAACATGACAATCACTGAAATTGGAGATTCAAATCTTTTTCCCCAGCAGCATAATTTAATTCTCACTTCTCACTTATTAAATTACAAACCAAGTCTTAATAACTTATTTTGGACAGAATTCAGGAGTGCATCAACTCAAGCAAGTCCACCTGAGGAGCCTAAAGTGGACAAGGGTATGCATCACTTTGATTATTCTTCGGTGTTGTATACTCTGTTAACTGGAATAGCTATACTGCATCCACAGCATTTATCCAGCAAACAGCAATATTATTCGAATTTTCATGTAAAATGTTTGTGTATAATCAACAGAAAAGATCCGGAGGCTGCTGGAGAATTTGTGGGAATGTGTGGAACCTCAGACACCACATTCAGCAAATGCAGACATTCCGTTCTACTCTGGTAAGGCATTGTTAGTGAGATTTACTTAAGTATTTGATAATGGACGCAGTGTTTTTATTGGTTCATTCAGTTCAGGTTAGCAAATGGGGTAAAGTTAAATTTACTGTTGTTTCACTTACATCCTTCACTTCTCTGCCATGAATTTTGAGAACAAGGATTTTCTTTCTTTCTTTTTTTTACAAAGCCATGCAAATAATCAAGTTTATTGGCCATGTAGGTTTGCACATACATGGAATTTGACTCCAGTTTTGTGGATCTCTGTGCACTTAATATAGAATAACAACATGACAGCACAACAGTCTTCAGATATATACACAAGGATGGACTATATACAGGTGAAATGAGAGGCAATAAAGTGCAATGACGCAGAGAATATATTAGAGATGCTGAAATAAATGTTTGTAGGTTACTTATATACATGTCTGAGGTAAATTGACATGACAGTGTGTACCAGTGTAGATACAATGTACAATACAGTATATACAAAATGGTTAGATTTATTTGACAATGTTAAGCATTCATTTGAATGACAGCTCGCTGAAAGAAACTTTTAATATCTGTTTGTTTTGGTGTACAGTGATCTGTAGCGCCTACCAGAGGGGACGAGTTGGAACAGGTTGTGACTAGAGTGTGATGGGTCTGTAGTGATTTTACCTGCCCATTTCCTGAGTCTGTAGATGTATAAGTCCTGAATGGAGGGCAGGTTGGCACCAATGATGTTCTCTGCAGACTTAACTGTCCATTGTAGTCTGTCCCTGTCCTGTTTGGTGGCCAGTCCAAACCAGACAGTGATGGATGTGCAGAGGACAGACTGGATTATTACAGTGTAGAACTGAACCAGCAGTTCCTGAGGGAGGTTGAACTTCCAAAGCTGGTGGAGAAAGTACATCCTCTGCCTTTTTGATGATTGTGTCTATGTTGGATGCCCACCTTAGGTCCTGAGAGATCGTGGAACCCAGAAATCTGTAGGTTTTCACCGCAGATGCTGTGCTGTTGAGTATGGTGAGGGGGGCAGTGTTGGGGGGCTCCATCTGAAGTCCACTGTCATCTCCACAGTTTTGAGTATGTTCAGCTCCAGGTTGTTCTGTCCACACCAGGGGGCCAGCTGTTCAACCTCCCGTCTTTATACAGACTTGTTACCATCCCGGATAAGGACAGTGGTGGTTGTGTTGTCTGCAAACTTCAGGAGTTTAACAGACTGGTCTCCTGAGGTGCAGTCAGTTGTGTAGAGGGGAGAGCACATCCCTAGGGGGTGCCAGTACTGATTGTCCAGGTGCTGGATGTGACCCCCCCCCCCAAGCCTCACCAGCTGCTTCTTGTCTGTCAGGAAGTTTTTAATCCACTAGCAAATGGGGGATGTTACACTGAGCTGGGTGAGTTTGGAGTGGAGGATATCTGGGATGATGGTGTTTAACATTGAGCTGAAGTCCACAAACATGGCCCCTTGCGTGTGTCTCTTGGGAGTCGAGGTGTTGGAAGATGTAGTGCAATTCCATGTTGACTGCATTACTCCACTGACCTGTTTGCTTGGTAGGCAAACTGCAGGGGTTTGAGCAAGGGGCCTGTGATTTCCTTTAGGTGGGCCAACACCAGTCTCTCGAAGGATTTCATGACCACAGACATTAGGGCAACGGGCTTGTAGTTATTTAATCCTGTGATATGGGGTTTCTCAGGGACTGGGATGATAGTGGAGCTCTTGAAGCAAGAGGGAACTTGACACAGCTCCAGTGATCTGTTGAAGATCAGTGTGAAAATGGGGGCCAGCTGGTCAGCACAGATTTGGTAACAATGCATTCAAATTGATAATTAATATTTAATGTTCTGTTTCCTGTGATTTCAGAGACGAATCCCAAGCAAGTTTTACCCTCATCTTCAGAGAACACATTGCATCACAATTTGTTTATATGTGACCGGTTCCAGCCTGCTCCTCACAGAGTTTGTGAACCCTATCACTACCCAATGCCATCCAGAGCTGCTTTCTCACCACTCAGGCCAACTTCACCTGTGCTCCAAGTCAAGTATGGCGCATCGCCACAGTACACAGACAAAAGCCCGCAAAGGAACACATCACCCAAGGTGACATGGCAATCTAAGGATGTTCTTAAAGAGGTTCCATCCACTATCATGGACAGCCAACTGGATGATTTGAGTGTATCCATTGATAAAATACTGGAATGGTTTAAGCCCTTGCATCCTTGCATATCACCACTGCCTGAGATGGTAAGAAAAAGGTTATATTAAATTTGAAAATTATGTGTAAAGGTCATTCACAGTTGGCTAGTAATGTTTATTATGCTGAGTCAGTAAAAAAATCCTTGCCAATTATGATTTTGTTGTCTTTACCTTTTAACAGTTCTTAGAAAAAAATTGTAGAAACTGATGAAAAATGAAATGAATGATACTTTGCCAAATGGGCACAGCACATCGAATGATCATATTATGATAATGGATTTCTGTTTTCTTCCTTTCAGGACTCGGAATCATGCTGTGAGAAGACAGAGGATGGAGAGGGCAATAGCCGGCCTAAATCCTCCTTTGTTCTTCAGCAAGAAGATTCATTAATTGTAACAAAACCTGAATCAAGCCCAAGACCAAAACCAACAGGACTCCCAAGAAATTTGATTCTGGATAATCCATTGAAGGCAGAACAGAGCATCACATTACTTGAGTCAAGTGATCACCTAAAATCATTTGGCACACTAGCAGGGGACCTTATGGACTCCCCAATGGACAAGGTACAACAGACAGAACACATTTTCAGTGGCAGTAATTCTGAGCTATACGAGTTCAGTCGAAACACTAAAACAGTGGTGGAAAAAGACAGTACAGAAAATAGAGGAATGAATGATGAAGAAGCCATGCAGACCGAGCAGTGTTCAGAAGCTGAACAATTATTAACTTCATCAAATATAGTACCAGCTGAGATATCCTCAATGACTACCAAAAATGAAGAGATTCCCAGTTCTTTTGAATCCAGTGGAAAGGAAACTGGCCTTTCAAAACCTCTCTGTTACACACAGGATGCTATAGAAGTATCGAAAGAGCATATTCTAGAAGAGGCCAGGGAAGATGTTTTGGCAGATGGAAAGATGAATGTAGTTACACACACTTTGGATATTAAACCGGCTGTAGTAATGACCAGTAAAGAATTACTCAGGCAGAATGATAACGGCAGAAATTCTGAAACTGCAACAGGGACAGAGTCCATCACTTCCGACATGCTCACTGGTTTCAAGTCAACCAATGAAGTAAAATACGTTGCAAATGATGCAGGAATGAAGCAAAGCAGTGGTTTGGGATGTAGCAGTCCCGAGATGGCTTCTGAGTTTCAGGAGATTGTTGGCAGAGAGGCTCTTCACGTGGACTTGTGTGTCTCCAAAAGTGAGTCCTGCACGTCAGAGTCATCGATTAGTGAAAGAAACACCGTCAGTGATGTCTTTGATAAAAACGCAGGAGGCAGGGATGAAAACAGTTCCTTGACCAAAGTACCTGAGGCAGCAAATGGGGATGAAATGGATGAAATAAAAATGACCGTGGAACTGGCTTCTTCTTCAGAGTTAAGTAGTGGTGGTGGAACATGCAGAAGGTGTTCGTCTCAGGAATCTCTAGTTTTAACCATAGCAGATGCAGTAGAGCCTCATAGTGACCAGGAATTTGGTAATCCAAACAGTGTAGGTCTTTCCAAAACCGATGTTTCCTCAGAAATATTGGGTAGTGCGGTCAAAATGGAGCATCGTGGTGCTTCTCTCTCTGACACCAAAGCGAGAACAGAGACTGCTGAAAGTGGACCTGTAAAAGAAAATGTGTATGTGTCGTGTGGGCAGTCAAGTCTTTCATGTATATTAGATACTGTGAAACAAAAAACAAAACCCTCTACTCCCACAGACCTCCAGACTATGAATGTTGATATTTCAAGTAAGAAAGTGAGCACTGAAAGTGAGCATCTTGCAACTGACCTAAAAGCTCCTGAGCCTGTGCCCAAGTCCACAAGAGACAGTTTCATGGAACAGTCAGTTCATAAAGAGTTGCCTCAGGAGACGGCTGACTCATTTGAATTGAAAATGGAATCTTGTAAGACCCTGTCTGATGACCAAATTATCTTGTCTAAACAAAGCCCTCCAAACACAAGTAAGGTCAGAAAACCTAAAGATTTGTGTGAAATCATGCCTGAAAGATTAATTTTGAGTGTGATCGGAGAGGACACCTCACTCGCCAGCCCAGCAGCTTGTCGTCATGCAGAAATTTCCACCAAAACTCAACCAGAGGTCTTATGCCAAATTTTCTCTGAAGTGGGCACTCCACTTCCCTCCCTCCTCACCCCACTACGTGCAACTCCTCCAAAGCTGGTTAAACCAATCAATCCAAGGCAGGCCATTGAAAAACTCTCCTTTCCATCACCCATGGATAGACTGCCCTCGCCTACCACTCCAGTAAAGCTTGGCATGGCACGTAACAGTTTGCAGAGCTCCTCGTCCCTAAACAGTTCCCCATCTCAGAACGGAGTCCCCTCATCTCCACTTCAGTTCGGCTCTGCCACTCCTAAACATGCTGTGCCAGTTCCAGGGCGCCTGCCTTCATCCACGCTGAATGCATCCTCAACCTCCAGTCCGTCTCAGGAAAACACCATGAGGATCCTTGACGCCATGTATCCACAACTCTCTGCCCGTGCCCGGACTCTCACTCTTCTCCGGGGGAACGTCGGCCTCGGCATGTGTGTGCCTGACGGTGGAACAACTGCGACAATAACTGACGGTCATATATCTGGCTTCAAAAGCATTAACTCCTCTTCCACAGCCTTCACTAAGACAGAGCAGAGAGGAGAGAAGAGACCCGCGGGTAATGTCGCCCAACCTCAAAGTGCCAAATGTCCCAGGCTAGACAGCAGCTCGGGTAGTATTCCCAAGATGGTTACTCCGCCCCCTACATTAATCAGTTCAGATCAGCTGGCTTCACCTGAGGCTTTTGGGCGTGAGGACCCTCAAAGCAAGTTGAGCTCTCAAGACACGGAAGGAAGAAAACTTGCAGGGGAAACACTGATTGTCAGCTCCTTAAGGAAAATCGAAAGCAAGTGTTTTGATTTGCTACCTGTTATTAAGTGCCACCTGCATGTTGGGAACATATCTAAAAAACCTGTCTTGAGAGATGAGGAGAAGGAGGTCATTGCTGAGTGCTGCACAGGCAGTGAGGTGAGTATGTGGTGTTATTGTGGTTTATATGCTATGCACATCCAGAGGGTCTTCTAAATGGTAACCGTTTCCCACTAGGAACTCTGCACTAACTATATAGATAATAGGCAGGAAATGGGGAATCCATGAATGTTTTGGGGAAAATATCTAATTGCGATTTTTCTGACATATTGTGATTTGATTTGTGATATGATTTTTTTAAAAGTAAAGCTTCAGTTCAATGTTCACTGTGTAATAGATTTAAAATATGTGATGGCGTGTTACCGTATAGGAAACCTAGTAGCATATCGTGGGTTTTCAGTCAGGGCCTTCAGTAATGAACAGTGAATGATTTGCGACATACGATCGATATCTCATTTACTTTCAACACTCATACCCGAATACATGGGCATGCATGCAGCATTGGTCGAGCAAGCTAGAGAGTGAATGAAGAGAGGGAGCGGCGATAGTGAGAACAAACGTTTTTAATTACCCCAACCATGAGAGGTTCTTGATCATACAGTCATAACTGCGGCTGATAGGTTCAGTAGTTTGCGAGATTAGCCGCGGACAGACAGACACATGCGACCAAACATAATCCCCTCCAGGCTACCGGCAGAGATAACAAACAAGTTTCCACAGTTGATTTAGTGTTCACCTGTCACTCAGCAAATTCAATAAAGTATAGCCACAAGATTATCAGTGTACTGCCTTCAATTCTCTAAGAAAAATCTGCACACTAACTTGGAAGTTCCACCGCCCTCACTTGAGAGACATGTGGCACCCTTTTCTTGCAAAATTCATCCAGTAAAATAGTCCGTTAGGGAAAATGTGTAAAAAAAAAGAAAAAGAATGTAGACAGTCGTACCAGATTTGCAAAAAATACGAAGTAAATTGACAACAAGATCGTCAGTAGCTGTGAATGCAGCGGCCATTGCGCTTAGTTGGCTCACAGCCCACCAAAGGCTCAAGCTCAAACGCTGATGACGACATCGGAGTCTTGCACCAACACATTGCAGGGCCCTGGGGTGTTCTGTCACTAGATATCAAATTTGGTTGGCTTATTAGTTTGCAGCTTCGGGCTTCAATGAAAGGCTAGCCGTCAGTGTTGTCATGATACCAACATTTTTGTTTCGATACTGTTACCAAGTCATGAATTTCGATACTTAAAAAAAAGGGGGGGCACTCTCAAATATCATTATTGTGCTTTATTTCAAACGTTGACAACGTTTTCAATCAAAACACAAACTTTTAGAACGATGAGAACAGTAAATAAAATAAAGCAATGGCATTTAATGTAAAATGTAAATCATGGCTGTGTTATCTTTTTTTTTTTCAGTAAAGAAAAATATTGTCAACTCAGCCATTTAGCTTTATCTTAATTCTGAGCAACTTTTCTTTGTCATAATTCAAAATAGATTTGTATATATTAAAACGACAAGAAATTACATTTAACACAATGAGATCTATGACAAAAATTAGAGCATTAATAGCCTAACTAATATAGCAGCATAACTGGCTTGAATGGTATTCTGTCACTACTCAGCCTAGGGTAGTGCTAGGGTGGCTGGCTGGTTTTCATTTGTTGCTCAGTCCCTTTGCCTTGTTTAGATTTTTGACCAAGAAAAAAAGGGTTTCTACATTTTTTTCAGTTAGTCTAGAATGCCTAGGACTGCAGATATTTCCAGAAGTGCTAAAGACAAGTTCAGATGCACAGCTTGATGCTGGAATACACAGATACTGTTTTGCAAAGTGAGCCAGGATGGGCAGGTGTGACTCATGTTGACTCCAGCAAGTCAGGGGATCCCGTGCAGGGCTGATGTCTCTTAATTGTTTATAGTCATAGATCTCACTATTTACTTTATCTCCTGATTTTGTGGGTGTGGTCTTGTTCCAGAACTATCTGCCCCCTTCTTTTCTGAGGTGATACTGCAGAGCAAACTCTTAGATCACTTCTTTTTCTCTATGCTGCAGCAGCTGCTCCTCTATTGTCCTCCGAGTCTTCTTGTTGCTCCCGACTGCTCCCTAGGAAGCTTAACTGTCTCAGCTTTTAAGAGCAGGTCCCTTTTAACTTCTTCTTCCATGGTAACAAAAGTGCTCTTAAATCTTGGATCTAGGAAAGTGGAGATGTTTAGTGTCATCTTCCGCTCGTGCTCATCGTATCTGTTCAAAGTCTTCTCTAATTCTCTGCTTCATTTCCAGTGCTAGTGGACTGTCACATTCCTCATCTTCAGACAGCTCTTATCTTCCACATGAGTGGCAGGACTGATGAGAGAGTGTTTTCTTTCTCTCCACTTAAGGCATCCGTGAAATCACTGAGTGGAGCCAAGACATCGCTCACTGTTTCCAAAATTGTCATTTCTGTGTCTCTGGGCATCAGATGCCACTTCTTTCTGTCCTCAGCCAGAACAGCAGAGACTGCCTGCTGCTGCTCACAAAACTGATCCACCGTATCATAGGTGGAACCATATTGGGTGGGCTCATCATGAATTAGTGCATATTGTGGCAGCTTTAAATATTTCTGTTTGTCTTTCAGTAGTCTTAACATCTTATTAGATCTTGAGAAGCCAGAGACAGTCTTGCAGAGTCGGGAAAGACAGCTTGCCACACAATCAATGTCTATGGCTTTCTTGACTGACAAATGCAGATTGTGGCCAGAACAGGGTATCCAGGTATAGTCAGCAGAAGTCTTAAGGTTGTTAGAAGCATTGTCTGTTGTGATATCAGACATTTTGGCCATATTTAGCCCCCAGGAATCTGTCACAATATCATCCAGGGCTTCCTTCAAACTGTCAGCTGTGTGGTCAGAGTGCAAAGCAGAGCATCCTAAGCACCAGGACTTCCCAGGATTCTGTGATAAACTGGATTGTTACATCCATGTATGTGTTTACAGTTCTGCTAGGCCAGAGGTCCTTAGTGCAGGAGAAGAATGGTTTTGGTGTCAGATGTGCACTGATAATAGACCTTGTCTCACCATACACCTTGGAAATGTCATTATACATAAATAAATTCCTTGAAGGGAGGTCATACCTTTTGTCCAGGTTGTGTACAAGGTTTCTGAACCCAGCTTTCACAACTAAATATACTGGCACTTGGTCCATAAAGATGAACTCTGCCACTGCCCTGTTGAGCCTGTTAGTATCTTTGTGCTCCTTTGAGTACTTTATATGGTGCTCAAAAACAGCTTGGATGGTTAAGTTGCTTCTGAGTGGGCAGTCACTCTCTCTGAGCCAGAGGCACTAGTCTTATGTACATGGGGAAAAAAAATGGGTTAGAAAATGTATGCTGATGAATTGTTGAAGCAGAGGGCCTAGTTAGTTGGTGAAATACCATACCTAGAAAACATTTTGATGAGACTGATTAGATATATCATAATCTATGACTAGGTTATGTCATATTGTATGCTGTTTCACAAAAAAAGAAAATTAGTTCCAATGGGCAATGACCAGATCTCTGTATAAAATCATGTTTGTGACTTCGCTATATAGAGATGCACGTGTGCATTAATTAATTTCTGTTGTGTGTACAGAGGATGTTGTGATGACTTGTTTGCTAGTTTGGTGTATATGCATGACTGTCATGTCTCTCCGCATCTAAGTGACAGTGTCTCAGACACCGTTATTTGCATATGACATCATGGACGACACTTTCAGCACTACGCAAATATGTAGGCTATGTATGAGTATCTCTATTACTACTGTGGAGAGGCTTTTCAATCACTCTGTATTTCTTTCATGGACATAACAGGGGAGTGAACTAGTCAACTATTACCTGTTGGTCTTTGAATTCCTTGAAAAGGTTGGGATGTTTGTCCGACAGATGTTTGGCCAGGTTTGACGTGTTGCCTCCTTTTGTGAGACACACTTTAAAACAGCGCTTGCACAGCGGTGCTGCTGTGTTTATGGGCTCACCTTTTTCATCCGCTTTAAAGCCGAAATATCTCCGTATTCCACTTCGGGCCCTCTCTTTGTCAACAAGTTCAGGTGTAGCTGAAGCTGCTGCCATCTCTTCAAGTCTAGTCTGTGAACAAAACAAAAAAGTGGTCCGCTCTCTCTACTGTTGCTCTCGACTCACTTCATGCTTGCTGTAGCTTGCATTAAAAACTCAGTCAGGGTTGTGTCCCGCAACGTCACACACACCACTAGCGTAACATCACTGCTGTCAGTGTTATGCTTAGATACAGATTCCTTTTAGCCAGATCAAATAGCCGTTCTCATAATAAAAGTATAGTTTTGGGGTTTTTTCCCCCCTGAAATGCTGGTATTTTTTAAAAACCATTTTAAAAACTCTAGTACCGCAGTACTTTTTCAGTACCGGTTTACTGTGCAACACTATTAGCAATACAAACTAGTGGTCCAAGGAGCTGTGATGCGTTTAGATAACATAGGAAATCCCTGCTCAGCCCCTGGAGAAAACAAGTAATTGAATTCAGACACATTTCAGGCACATTTCAATTTAACTACTACTTTCGGAGGCTTCCGTTAGGGGTCGCCACAGCGGATTATCCATTTCTACCTATCCTTTGCATCTTCCTTTGTCACAACAGCCGCCTGCATGTCCGCTCTCACAACATCCATAAACCTCCTCTTTGGCCTTCCTCTTTTCCTCTTCCCTGGTAGCTCCATATTCAGCATCCTTCTCCCAATATACCCAGCATCTCTCCTCCACACATGTCCAAACCATCTCAGTCGTGCCTCTCTTGCTTTGCCTCCAACCCGTCCAACCTGAGCTGTCCCTCTAATATACTTGTTCCTAATCCTGTCCTTCTTCATCACTCCCAATGAAAATCTTAGCATCTTCAACTCTGCCACCTCCAGTTCCACCTCCTGTCTTTTCATCAGTGCCACTGTCTCCAAACCATATAACAGTTACATTTCTGATCTTGTCATTCCACTTCCCGACCACTCCGATCCTCAGACCTCAGTCTTTTATCCATCCCTCACTCAAACTGCAAAACAAAAGGTGACTGCGCCTTTGCAGTTTTAGCCCCAAGCCTCTGGAATAATCTTCCCCAATCCATTAGATTTGTTGAGTCTTTGACCTGCTTTAAGTGGCTTCAGGCAAGCATTTGTAATAGATCCCCACCATTACCTTCTGTTTTGGTTCATTTTTAGCTTGGTCTGTTACTCCCTACGCCATGTTTTATATTCATTCAATTTATTTTATGTATTTATTCGTATTTTGTGTTTTGATTGCAAAGCACTTTGTAACTGTGTTTTTAAAAGTGCTATATGAATAAAACTGCTTGCTTGCAATAGAAATAGCATATAACATTCCTGAGAGAGAGCAGCCCTCACAAATGCCTCTGTACTTTGAAAGGGACACTCAAACCTCCATTTATCTTCAACACACTCTCAATATTCTGGTACAAAACCTTGGTTATGGCAATAAAACCTGGGCTGAAGCCAAATCACTCCATAGTCTTCCAGAGGTAGAGGTGTTCAACCCGATGAAATAACTCACTCAGTACACGTGAAGGATAACGAGGCTCCATATGATTCCTGTCTAAACTATAATTTTGGGTGTCTTTATGAATGCTCAATAATCTAGGTAAGAAAATCAAAGAAAGTCCATCTTGATACAACGTTTATTGACAGAAATGTTTCATCACTCAAGTGACCTCTTCAGTCTAAACTGGCTGCAGGTATCCCCACCCTCATAAACAACACAGTTGTGTAATGACCAGAACTAACGATCAGTTTCATATGCAAATTGCCGTGAGCGTTAACTAGTGTTACAATGGCTATGTGTACTATTCAAAGGGGATTTGGGAATATTTGCCTTCACGCGCGACAGATTTACTCTTAGCGCGCCCCCCCAGTTCAGGGATGGTCATTCCCCTTAACATAAATGGCTTCTTTGACTTCAAACCAACGTTCCTCCCTATCAAGGATGTGCACATCCTCATCCTTAAAATACATGGTATCGTACTTTTTGTAATCCAGTGGATTAGGTTACTATTACTAATTACAAAAATTGCCATGTATTCGGTAACTGACTGCATTTCAAAGTAATTAGCCCAGTCCTGCTCCCATGCTACCAAAGGGCTGCTTTTCTTCAGGACTAAATTGTCCAACATTGCTTCTGGCTCAGTGGAGGCCATTTTCCGTGGCACGAATGTAATGTTTTCCCCGTTGTGTCTGTTGTTGGTGGGCGTATACCTTGGGCTACATCTGATTGGTGAGCATGACAATACACGAGGAGCACGGCACTTAGGATTGGTGAGCATGACTGCCACACAAGGAGGATGGCATGAATTTATAAAACTGTCAGATGCGCTGCATAACATGTATCCTAAATCGCTGCCTTTGCAATTTACTAATCTCAGTGTTTGAAATTGTGATTTCGATTTGAAATGTATTCATCGTTTAGCCCTACATTGCTAAGAATTTTGCATGAGACCCATTTAAAAAAGAAAATCATGGGTTTTTATACCATATTTCTTTTATATGGAAACAGTACCCATACTAACCAGTAACTAGCCAAATATACCCGACAATAACAGGCCAACAATACAATTTTTATTTCATCAGGTCTACACTGGCAAGCTGGCATCGATGTTTATCTCTAGAATCTGGATTTTACATCTTGAATGACTGAACAGCTCTCGGGTATCCCTAAGCTGTTATGACAGTTTTTTTTTTTGTTGATATACTATATATGAGTCAGTACAGTTTCATCAATCTAAGTGTTTTTATGCACACATAGTTAAAAGGTTATCCAAAGGAGTTGAATCAAGTGCAACTGGACTTGGTATATATCCGTGAAGACGTTTCGCCTCTCAGAATCAAGTGCAATTGGACTTTGTATATATCCGTGAAGACGTTTCGCCTCTTGGATGAGAGGCGAAACATCTGGTATATATCCGTGAAGACGTTTCGCCTCTTGGATGAGAGGCGAAACATCTTCACGGATATATACCAAGTCCAGTTGCACTTGATTCAACTCCTTTGGATAACCATGACCTGGATGAATGAGAACATTCACAGACATAGTTAAAAGGTGTTTGAAATGAACACATTGCCTAGACCAGGGTCGGTGACCTTTTTGATGTCCTGTGCCAATTTACAAAGTTAAAAAAATAATAATAGAGCGGAGTGCCAGTTCATTATCATAACAAGCATTTATTTACTGCTGCTGCTTGTCTCCCCGTTTAGAGTCTACTTGCCAAAAGATCTGCGCTCTACACACACACACACACACACACACACTTTATTATTTGTGCAAATGTATGAACATTACTAGGCCACAAAAGCAAATTAATTAAATCTTACCGATTTAGTGTGACCCTTGTTTGTCACAATATCTGGTAACCACTGCTAGACATAGAAGCTTGTTTACATCCACACTGTCGTCAAGAGATATGCTGAACACCGACGCATGCTTCTATGCCAGAGTTTGCTGGTGCCTTACATTTTCAGCCATGGCTGTAATGTGCCTCCCTACAGTTCTCACAGAAACAGACATTTCTTTGATCCTGTTGATGATCGTGTCTTTGTTTGGTAACCCATCAAATATGACCTGTGAACTGCTGAGGAAAGCACTCACTGTACGACTTTATAGCTGCCCTCTGTAGCACATCGGGTTGTAAACACGCTTCTTTGCTTCCCATACTGGGCCACTGCCCTCCGGATTTATTCAGCTTTATCAGCCTTATCTTTAACGTTTTTCTCGTGCCTTGTTTCAAAATGACATTTTACACTTGAAGTTTGACACACAACATTTTCACAGCAGAGAGTGCACACAGCTCGGTCCTTTCATGAAATAAAACCCGAATTTATTGGTCCAAGATGGCTGAAAGAGGTGAATATTAGGCAACCTTTTTTTTTTTACTTCTGCCATCATCAGTTGTTCATGACATAATGCAAAAAAAAGAAAGCTAGCTAGTTATGCTACGTTGTACAGATGCCTTCACTTTACATAGACAATCTGTTTCCTCTACCATTAAAAAGAAAAAAATTATTAAAAAAGTATCCTAAAGAGATTAGAGGCAGAATTAGAACCAGATACCGCACACTCCTTATTTCACCGAAAGTGAAAGAAACCCATTTTAAAATGATAAATGATAGCTATCTTGTAATGAGTTTCTGAGACAAAGATTTAAAATTGAAAAAAAATTGTATGTTTTGTGATTCCGTTATCAAAAAGTTAGAATATTTGGTTTTTTTTTACTTGTACATATACTAGAGCCTTTTGGGAATTATTTCAAAATTTGATACCTGAAAATGACTTTCATTTGCCCAATTTAGATTATAAGGATATTAAATTTGAGATTATACTGGAGGATAAAAATATGGAAATGTTGTACAATAGCCTGATTATTATGGCTAAACAATTTATCCATAGCTCTAGATTTTTTAAGGCCAGGCCACTATTCTTAGTCTTCATAAATGAATTAATAATTCTTAAGAAAGTACTGAAATGTATAAAAACCAAACAAGCTTTGCATATTTACAAAAACATAGATATATTGATTTGTGATTAAACCTCTTTCTGTCGTTTTATCATTATTTTTTCCTTATTTTGTTATTGTTTTGTGAAATACTACAAAAATTGTATTAGCGCAGTCTGATTTTGTACTATTTGCTAATTTGTTATTGTTATGACCAGGTTTTGTTCTTTTGTTCATATAATAAAGGTGTTAAAGAAAAAAACTAGCTAAAACAAAAAAAAAAGTTATGCTACATTGTCACTTCCGCTATAATGCTGCGCTCGTGGGCAGATCAGAGGTAGGGGTAGGAGGGGGATGGTAGACCAAGTCAGTTGTGTGCGCTCTGTCAAAAATAATGTATTTTGAGACTAACTATTTCAGTATCATTTTAAATTGAATTGTTAATGTTGTTCATCATTAGGCAATATTTTATATTAAATATTGTTTTATCAAAACAAAGTATATTGAAAAATATTAATTATCGGCCCACATGCCTGTGACGCGTGGCATAGGTTGCCAACCCCTGGCCTAGACACTTTAAATTACGTGTACCTGGCAAGAAAGAGGTAGCTGAAATTTGCCAGGTTAAGATGGAGCAGAGGAAGAGTAACATGGTGATGAGAGAGGCAGTGAGCTGTCCTAAGTTGCAGATCTATGAATGAAATGTGATGGCGTTTATTTCTTAACCCTCTTCTTAGGAAATAAAATCTTGGTGGAAATACTGCCTGAATACAAATGTTTGTTGTTAATTGTTGTTGTTGTTGTGTCACCTACTCAGTTTGTCGCAGATGACATGATTTCGGCCATCTTGACAAAAATGAAGACAGGGGGCAAGGTGCTCAGTGGAGACCACATGCAAGCCCTGTGTAGAGTCTACACAGGCATCTGTCGACAGAGGAGAGATTGGGAGAGGGCTCATGTCCTGGCCTACAGCATCCTCAAAGAGGGTAAATACACAATGTGTCATATCCCTGAGATTAAAAAAAAAAGAAGAAATCAATCTTCCACTCGTTGAAATGTGTTTAGTAAATTACTTTCTCCTTACTGCTTGCCAGAATTGATACTTGATCATGGTAAAGTGTGGCTCCTACATGTGTTTGAGTGCGTAAAACGTTGCTTACATTTGTAGTTTTTGTGTACCTTAAGCCATACAAAACCTGTGTCTTGACTTATGAATTGTTTCAGTTGATAAAAGCGTATTTTTATACAAGTCATCTAATTGAAATTGTTATTTCGTATAGTCAAGCTCTTAAGGACCAGGTTTTTGCAGCTGAAGTTCACATGCCCAAAATTATGGGATGTAGTTTTGGTTTACAAAGAGTTTCTACTATCTAAGCAACTATGTAAAATGTGCTGTTTCACACAGTTTCTTGGAGATATGTTATATGCTATTATATCATCAACATTACCTCAAGGGGTATTCACTGCAAGAGATTTAGATGATTAAATTCAATGAAACCTTTGTGATCCCGGTGGGATATTATCAAATACCATTTTTCCCAGACTACAAGCTGTATAAGTTGCACTCAGCAAAAAAAAGTTGCGAGGAAAAAAACATAGATAAGTCGCTTCGGTGTATAAGTCGCATTAATATAGTAGTGAAGTATTTTAAATTGAGTCACAAGATTAAAGAGTGCCATGTAGTGGCCTTAGTTGAAATGCGGTGTATTCATTCAACAAAATTACAATGTATAAGTCACTTCGGAATACAAGTCAATACAATAATAATATTCACCATGAAGAAATGAAGTACTCATAGAAAATTCATTCAATGAAGCATTTCTTTTGTTAATAAAACGCTATTGTTCCAGGCTGGAACAATACTGATGCTTTCGCTTTTATGTACATAGTGAGCTGTCAGACACAACTTAAAGTGATGGTGATGAACTATTGTCATTTCCACTTCAGATATCCCGGATGCGGCTAAACTTATCTTGTTTATGGTGACAACATGGCCCAGTGTGCTGTCACACAGTGGCACACTGTGCCAGGCCATACACGCTATCACTAAACTCAAAGCACAAGAAGAAGAGGTCCTCCACTGCCTTTCAGCTTACCTTGGCTGGGATAAGGTAAAGTATTAACTGCTAAGAATGGGGATTTAATTTTGGTTTTGAATTTGTAACTCGGTAATCTCAATAATCATCTGTGCTATTTTAATGTATGTATTCATAATATGCTTCTTATAAATGTCAAACAAAGGGGCCTTGCTGCACATGCTTCCCTACCTTTTCCTCTTTTAATTTTTTGCTCTTTTATGTTCAGTTCACTACTTTGATTTTGGAGACCTTGTGTTTTACATTTGGACTCATTGTTCTGAACATGTAAAATGAGTAATAGGGAACATTTCTCACTGGACATTTGACAGTTTCATCAAGATTCTGGATGAGGAATTGAACTCACGTGCACATGAGCATTATGTGGCAGTGCTGGCATATACAGTGGTGCTTGAAAGTTTGTGAACCCTTTAGAATTTTCTATGTTTCTGCATAAATATGACCTAAAACATCATCACATTTTAACACAAGTCTTAAAAGTAGATAAAGAGAACCCAATTAAACAAATGATACAAAATTGTTATACTTGTTAATTTATTTATCGAGGAAAATGATCCAATATAACATATCTGTGAGTGACAAAAGTATTTGAACCTTTGCTTACAATATCTGGTGTGACCCCCCTCTGTGCAGCAATAACTGCAACTAAATGTTTCTGGTAACTGTTGATCAGTCCTGCACATTGGCTTGGAGGAATTTTAGCTCATTCCTCCGTACAGAACAGCTTCAACTCTGGGATGTTGGTGGCTTCCTCACATGAACTGCTCACTTCAGGTCCTTCCACAACATTTCAATTGGATTAAGGGCAGGACTTTGATTTGGCCATTCCAAAACATTAACTTTATTCTTCTTTAACCATTCTTTGGTAGAACAACTTGTGTGCTTAGGGTTGTTGTCTTGCTGCATGACCCATGTTCTCTTGTGGACGGACGAATGAGATCAAATGAGTTATGTTTGGAGAAAGGAAAACACTGCATTCCAGCATAAGAACCTTATCCCATCTATGAAACGTGGTGGTAATATCATGGTTTGGGCCTGTTTTGCTGCATCTGGGTCAGGACGGCTTGCCACCATTGATGGAGCAATGAATTCTGAATTATACCAGCAAATTCTTAAGGAAAATGTCAGGACATCTGCCCATGAACTGAATCTCAAAAAGCAATTTTCAAATAGCCTTCTGGCTTGTCCACATGATCTTTAGCAAACTGCAGACGGGCACCAATGTTCTTTTTGGAGAGCAGTGGCTTTCTCCTTGCAACCAGGAGAACACTGAACAACACCATTGTTGTTTAGTGTTCTGCTGATGGTGGACTCATGAATATTAACATAAGCCAATGTGAGAGAGACCTTTAGTTGCTTAGAAGTTACCCTGGGTTCCTTTGTGACCTGGCCGACTATTACACGCCTTGCTCTTGGAGTGATCTTTGATGGTCGACCACTCCTGGGGAGGGTAACAGTGGTCTCGAATTTCCTGGATCGGTGGAGTCCAAACTCATTAGAAATGGTTTTGTAACCTTTTCCGTAACCTTTTCCAGCCTGATGAGTATCAACAACACTTTTTCTGAGGTCCTCAGAAATCTCCGTTGTTCTTGCTATGATACACTCCCACAAGCATGTGTTATGAAGATCAGACTTTGATAGATCCCTATTCTTTAAATAAAACAGGGCGCCCACCCCACTCACACCTGATTGTCATCCCATTGATTGAAAACACCTGACTCTAACTTCACCTTCAAATTAACTGCTAATCCTAGAGGTTCACATACTTTTGCCCCTCACAGATATGTAATATTGGATAATTTTCCCCAATAAATACAAGAACAAGAATAATAGGCGGCATGGTGGCGCAGTGGTTAGCGCAGTCGCCTCACAGCAAGAAAGTCCTGGGTTCGAGCCCCGAGTAGTCCAACCCTGGTGGGTCATCCCAGGTCGTCCTCTGTGTAGAGCTGTGTCTGTGTGGGTTTCCTCCAGGGGCTCTGGTTCCCTCCCACAGTCCAAAGACATGTAAGTCAGATGAATTGGCCATACTAAATTGTCTCTAGGTGTGAATGTGTGTGTGTGTGTGTGTGTGTGTGTGTGTCTGGGCCCTGTGATGGCCTGGCGGCCTGTCCAGGGTGTCTCCCCACCTGCCGCCCAATGACTGCTGGAATAGGCTCCAGCATCCCCGCAACCCTAAGAGCAGGATAAGCGGTTCAGCTAATGGATGGATGTTTAATTGGGTTCTCTTTATCTACTTTTAAGACTTGTGTGAAAATCTGATGGTCTAAAAAGTTCACAAACTTTCAAGCACCACCGTAATAGGCTTAGTATTTGCTCTGAAAGGACCTTTTTATTTAACCTACCAAATGAGTTTGAATTTTGCTTGGCACATCTAATTTCCTCTCCCCCTTATTATTTACATCTGTATACTCTCAAATGAAGCTGGAAAATATATCCTGTAAGTTACTCAGCATTAATTTGTTATCTACTCAGAACCCTCCCAGTGACGTGGACCATTTGGTCAATAGCACACTGTGTGAGATCCAGGCCGGGTCGAGCCTATTGTTCCAAAAACACAGTCGGTACGGGGATGACCTGGGAGCCGAGGCCTGGGAGTGTGTCTTCACGCTGGACCTTATATGTACACACAGGAAGTGGAAATGGACATATGATCATTTGTTGAGGTATTTGGGGGGGGTTGTTTTTTCAGACAAAAGTATGTAATAAGGATGCACCAATACTGGTATTGCATATTGTCAAGATTAAAATCCAAAACCAAAAGCCATGTGTGTCCTAAATACAAGTAAAAATGATCAAAGAAAGTTGAATCACTTCATCTGGATACAGTGTTTATTGACAGAAATGTTTCATCACTCATCTAAGTGACCTCTTCAGTATAAACTGACTGCAGGTATCCCCACCCTTATAAACAACACAGTGGCATAATGACCGAAACCAACAATCGGTTTCATATGCAAATATTAGCATGACCATTAACTAGAGTTTCAATGGCCATGTGTACTATTCACAGAGGATTTGGGAGTGTTTGCAGTCACAGCATTGTAAGATGGCGACAGATGTATTCTTAGCCCTCCCCCATTCAGGGATGGTCGTTCCCTCTTCACATAGATGGCCTCTTTGACTCCCTGTTCAAACCAGCGTTCCTCCCTATCAAGGATGTGCACATACCCATCCTTGAAAGAATGGCCACTGGCCTGTAGATGGGTTAAGACTGCAGAGTGCTGGCCTGACACGTTATCTGTCATCATCTTACAATGCAGTGATTGCAAACATTCCCAAATCCTCTGTGAATAGTACACATTGCCATTGAAACTGTAGTTAATGGTCATGCCTATTTGAAACCGATCGTCGGTTTCGGTCGTTATGCAACCAACTGTGTTATTTTTAAGGGGGGGATACAGACTGGATTTTGTGGCTAAGGAGAGGGTATTTTGCCCTGCATGCACATAAGCCTGTGCAATCTGACAAACGGCTAAACACCTTCTCCCATCAATCACTGGAGACTGGGATTGTCTTTTGTCAGTTTATTGACAGAAAAAGGATGAAACTGAGAGATAAAACACAATAACAAATGTCACTTAAATATAGAGATGAGTCACAAACACCATACAACAATAATTGTCAAAAGAAAATAACTGGAATCGACTTACATATAGCACAACACAAGGTAAGTTTAGCCAACTAGCTTACTGAAACATACTAGCATGCTGCCATCCTGATGTGAGCTGTCAAACAATCATCGTCATCAAAATACTCACACTGCACATCAAACTTAGTAAGTATAATCAACAAAGACGTTAGAAAAGTGTGTCAGTATACATTTGACGTACCGAGAATGCTACCAAAGGCATAGAAGATTGAAGTGGATTTGAAAAAGGCAAATGGAGACAAAAACCATGAGGCTGTTCTGCTCTCAATCAACTTCCTGACTGAGTCACATGATACAAAGGTCACATGCTTAAATGCATAAACTGTTGTTATACAAGGAACTGCCAGCAGGGGGAGATAAACCAAACTAAAAGAAAAGAATGTCCTGAAGGGGACAAAACACTCCCCGCCTGGTATCTATAGATAACATCCATTCACTTAGCCCTTGGAGAACAGGCCTTGACAGTTTCCACCTGTTCACCCTCCAGCCATCCCCACCATTCCTGCACATGTCCCAAGAGAGCAAGGCGAGCTGGGGCCCTCCAACTCGAAAAGATTTTAAAAAAACCCTGGGTGAACCAGCGACCCGCCACCCTGGTCATCAAGGATCGCGCACAGCCCCACTGCTCTGTCTGGACGACCCGACCAGAAGACCCCAACAAGACAGATCCCGGAGCAAGACCCGCCACCAAGACTTCCACCACAGACGCTGGTTCCAAGGGCTGAAACATCAGCAGGACCCCCATCCTCCCTGCTATGCTCTATTGCAGGGTCTGTGCTCTTTATGATCCTGGGTGGAGGTCCAAGATGTAAGGCTGTGTTGTGACCTTCACTCCCACACTCTGAGCATTTGACACCTGCCTTGCATTGTCCAGCAAGATGCGACGCCGATGCGCAACATCTGCAACAGATGCAAGGAAGGCTCCTCGATCTTCAAGAGATTTCTCTCTGAAACCACAACATCCCCGGAGAGGGTGAGGCCTCCCATGTATGTGGCATTGCCCACCAGGCTCCTCAATCCCACCTTGGGTCCTCTCAGCATTGAAGGTGGAAGACGCCTCAGCTTCATGGACTGAAATAGATGTTCTCCAATTGCCATGCTGGAGGACAGGTTCCTCTGAGCCAGACTGGCGGGTGCTGAACATGGCGATGTCAAAGCTAGGGCCATTCCCAGTCATTGCCTGGCAGCAAAGTCCACAAAAAAGGAGAATGGTGGATATGGCAGTCTGCCCCGTTGTCCGTATCCGGCGTCTCCACCCATCAGTTTCTCCTGTAGGCTGCAATGCAATTTTTGTGCGATGGGGTTGACACCGCGTGAGGTATCCAGAAAGGCGAGGCCTGGTAGAGCTCCCTCAGCTTTGGCAGAAAGAACCTCCATCAACAGATCACGCAGCTCTACCAGCCTCCAAAAATCTCAACCAGATGTCCTAGGAAGTCTCCCGAAGAGTGCACGCTCCATGGCCTGTGGTAATCCATAGTAGTGCTCCAGTCCCTCCCACACTATTCTTAGCCCTCTTTCAGGTTGGTTTACATTAACTGCCCTGATCCAACCATCATCTTGCCTCTCTTCAGCAGGATAGGTCTGATCTATTCTAAGTTTCACTATTAATGGCTGGTGTGTAGGGACGTTACCCTGGGGGGGGGGGGTTGTCATCATTCTCTTGGTTGTGGTGTGGAGCTGGAATAGTGCTATTTCATTGAGGTATTGAGGTTCCATATCCTAACTCATAACCACAAATTGGTTCCATTTCCAGGATTGACTGAAGGCTATTGTGAAATTTGGGATGCTGAAGTACACATTCAGAAGTACGTTCATTGGGGTCTTTGGGCTTGAATGGGAGGTCGACTTTGCAGCTGTGTTTTTCCTCATTGGTGTCTGTGGCTGCCTCAAGGACCTCTGCCACAGCAATGGCAGCTGCTGCTTGTTTCTCCATGATCAATACATCTAGTGATGCATCTATACGTGCCCTTTCTACTTTCATTTGCATTTCTTTTTTAGCAAAGGAAACTCGTGCTCTTGCCGCTTCTGTTTTGGCAGATGCAATGGCTGCTGCTTTACCTATGGATGAATTGCTTGAGCTTTTGTCAGAGCATGGGGCAACAGACCTGGTTTCAAATGTGGTTGCCTGTGTGTCTTCCATTTTATGGCAAAGGATGAGATTAACTGCGTTAGCGCTGCCTCTGTTGTAGCCTTCTCTCTTAGCTGTAACGTAGGCAGCAGTAACTCAAACCAGCTCAAACTTGTCCAGCCCGCTAGAAAGCTCTCATTTCACTATCTTGTTCTGCATGCACGTAACCCTGTGCAATTTGACAAGCAGCTAAAGACCTTCTCCCATCAATCACTGGTGACTGGGATTGTATTTTGTCAGTTTATTGACAGAAAAAGGATGAGACTGAGAAATAAAACACAATTACAAACATCACTTAAATATAGAGATGAGTCACAAACACCATACAACAATAATTGTCAAAAGAAAATAACTGAAATCGAATTACATATAGCACAACACAAGGTAAGTTTAGCCAACTAGCTTACTGTTTTTTTTTGTCTTGAGGGATTCTGTGCTTATTGCCCATAGCAGGAGGGTTTTGGTTGAAGTCTTTATTATTTATTTGTGAATGAGGGCAGCTTTTTATGTTATCAAGTGATACTGAAGTCTTGCTGAAGCCCATGTTAATTTACAACAAGGATGCTGTGACAGGCACACTTTTGTTTCTATTCTTGTTGGTTCTCTGCAATGCTGGGAAACGTGACCTTTCAGTTGACACATCTCTTCTGTTTTCTACTGTATTAATAAAAGATAATGGAAGTAAATTCATCTGTTTATTTTAATTAGGGATCATTACAAATATGCTGTTTTAAAAGTAGCAAGTAGACTCATTGAGAAAAATAAGTCATGTATAGAAATCAAAAATGTTCTAAAAAGCTTGCTGGCCTTGCTCTACCTAATTTCATTTATTATTATTGGGCTTGTAACATCAAGAAAATATTATCCTTGATGGGGAAATGTGTGACAGACAGCTATGAGGCCTGGGTACAAATGGAACACACTTCCAGCCCATTTCATTTATGCTCCTTAATTTGTGCCTCCTCACCCCCTCCTCAAAGCCAATTTTCTTCCAACCCAATAGTGTGCCATTTAGTTAGAATTTGGTCACAATTTAGGAGATATTTTAAGTTGCATACGACATCAGTACTTTCCCCTATCCAAAATAATTACAACTTCCTGCCTTGTCTCTCTGATTCTACCTTTGGAGTTTGGTTCTTAAAGAGAATCAAGTCACTTTCATTGATGGAAAAGTCAGTTCATTTACACAACTTTCCCAAATGTATGATCTGCCAAAATCTCACTTTTTCAGATATTTCCAAATCCGACACTTTGCCCAGAAAAAAAAACATTACTTCTGGGGTCCGCGGTGGTGTAGCGGTCTAAGCATTGGCTTTGTGTCGATGCAGTTGCCCACTGGGGACTGGGGTTCGCGCCCCGGTCTCGTCAGATCCGACTATGTCCGGACTCGATGAAGCAGCAATCTTTGGCAAACGCTGTCTTCGGGAGGGGGGTGGAGTCGGCTTGTGTTCGTCACGTGAATGCATCTCTGGTGTGTCGGAAAAAAACAGTGGTTCGGCCTGGAGTCACCTTGTCACGAAAGTGGGGAGGCGGTCTCCTTCGAGACTGCCGGCCGGAGAGATGCAGTTGGCGAACGCATGCAGTACGAGGGTGGGTGTTTGAATTAAAATAGGGATTGATTGGCCACTAAATTGGGAGAAAAAAGGGAAAAATCAGAAATTTTTTTTTTAAAAAACATTACTTCTTTTCCAAATGTGCCAACAAAAAATACAATCGATCACATTCTTTCTTTATCCTCACACCGCAAAGGCTTAATATCAATTCTTTATGACAGAATAAGTAACTTTTCCCCTCATTCATTGCAAGTTGTTAGGAGACTTTTGGAAGAGGACCTTGGAGGGGAAATGACAGGTGATGACTGGGAGGCTGCACTTGGCTTAATACATACCTCCCCACCATTTTCTTAATACCACAGCTTAATACAACTAAAGGTGGTTTTGAGAGCACATTTGACCAGTGCTGGACTGGTCAAAATTTTTCCGAATGCAGACCCTTCCTGCCCTTGCTATAAAAGTCAACCAGCAGATCACACACACATACAGTGGTGTGAAAAGTGTTTGCCCCCTTCCTGATTTCTTATTTTTTTGCATGTTTGTCACATTTACACTACCGTTCAAAAGTTTGGGATCACATTGAAATGTCCATATTTTTGAAGGAAAACACTGTACTTTTCAATGAAGATAACTTTAAACTAGTCTTAACTTTAAAGAAATACACTCTATACATTGCTAATGTGGTAAATGACTATTCTAGCTGCAAATGTCTGGTTTTTGGTGCAATATCTACATAGGTGTATAGAGGCCCATTTCAAGCAACTATCACTCCAGTGTTCTAATGGTACAATGTGTTTGCTCATTGGCTCAGAAGGCTAATTGATGATTAGAAAACCCTTGTGCAATCATGTTCACACATCTGAAAACAGTTTAGCTCGTTACAGAAGCTACAAAACTGACCTTCCTTTGAGCAGATTGAGTTTCTGGAGCATCACATATGTGGGGTCAATTAAACGCTCAAAATGGCCAGAAAAAGAGAACTTTCATCTGAAACTCGACAGTCTATTCTTGTTCTTAGAAATGAAGGCTATTCCATGCGAGAAATTGCTAAGAAATTGAAGATTTCCTACACCGGTGTGTACTACTCCCTTCAGAGGACAGCACAAACAGGCTCTAACCAGAGTAGAAAAAGAAGTGGGAGGCCGCGTTGCACAACTGAGCAAGAAGATAAGTACATTAGAGTCTCTAGTTTGAGAAACAGACGCCTCACAGGTCCCCAACTGGCATCTTCATTAAATAGTACCCGCAAAACACCAGTGTCAACATCTACAGTGAAGAGGCGGCTGCGGGATTCTGGGCTTCAGGGCAGAGTGGCAAAGAAAAAGCCATATCTGAGACTGACCAATAAAAGAAAAAGATTAAGATGGGCAAAAGAACACAGACATTGGACAGAGGAAGACTGGAAAAAAGTGTTGTGGACGGATGAATCCAAGTTTGAGGTGTTTGGATCACAAAGAAGAACGTTTGTGAGACGCAGAACAAATGAAAAGATGCTGGAAGAATGCCTGACGCCATCTGTTAAGCATGGTGGAGGTAATGTGATGGTCTGGGGTTGCTTTGGTGCTGGTAAGGTGGGAGATTTGTACAGGGTAAAAGGGATTCTGAATAAGGAAGGCTATCACTCCATTTTGCAACGCCATGCCATACCCAGTGGACAGCGCTTGATTGGAGCCAATTTCATCCTACAACAGGACAATGACCCTAAACACACCTCCAAATTGTGCAAGAACTATTTAGAGCAGAAGCAGGCAGCTGGTATTCTATCGGTAATGGAGTGGCCAGCGCAGTCACCAGATCTGAACCCCATTGAGCTGTTGTGGGAGCAGCTTGACCGTATGGTACGCAAGAAGTGCCCATCCAACCAATCCAACTTGTGGGAGCTGCTTCTGGAAGCGTGGGGTGCAATTTCTCCAGATTACCTCAACAAATTAACAGCTAGAATGCCAAAGGTCTGCAATGCTGTAATTGCTGCAAATGGAGGATTCTTTGACGAAAGCAAAGTTTGATGTAAAAAAAATCTTATTTCAAATACAAATCATTATTTCTAACCTTGTCAATGTCTTGACTCTATTTTCTATTCATTTCACAACATATGGTGGTGAATAAGTGTGACTTTTCATGGAAAACACAAAATTGTTTGGGTGATCCCAAACTTTTGAACGGTAGTGTAAATGTTTCAGATCATCAAACAAATTTAAATATTAGACAAAGATAACACAAGTAAACACAAAATGCAGTTTTTAAATGAAGGTTTTTATTATTAAGGGGAAAAAAATCCAAAGCTACATGGTCCTGTGTGAAAAAGTGATTGCCCCCTAAACCTAATAACTGGTTGGGCCACCCTTAGCAGCAACAACTGCAATCAAGCGTTTGTGATAACTGGCAATGAGTCTTTTACAGCGCTGTGGAGGAATTTTGGCCCACTCATCTTTGCAGAATTGTTGTAATTCAGCCACATTGGAGGGTTTTCGAGCATAAACCGCCTTTTTAAGGTCATGCCACAGCATCACAATTGGATTCAGGTCAGGACTTTGACTAGGCCATTCCAAAGTCTTCATTTTGTTTTTCTTAAGCCATTCAGAGGTGGACTTGCTCTTGTGTTTTGGATCATTGTCCTGCTGCAGAACCCAAGTGTGCTTCAGCTTGAGGTCACGAACAGATGGTCGGACATTCTCCTTCAGGATTTTTTGGTAGATAGCAGAATTCATGGTTCCATTTACCACAGCAAGTCTTCCAGGTCCAAGAAGCAGCGAAACAGCCCCAGACCATCACACTACCACCACCATATTTTACTGTTGGTATGATGTTCCTTTTCTGAAATGTTGTGTTACTTTTACGCCAGATGTAATGGGACACACACCTTCCAAAAAGTTCAACTTTTGTCTCGTCAGTCCACAGAGTATTTTCCCAAAAGTCTTGGGGATCATCAAGATGTTTTCTGGCAAAACTGAGATGAGCCCCTTTATGTTCTTTTTGCTCAGCAGTGGTTTTCGTCTTGGAACTCTGCCATGCAGGCCATTTTTGCCCAGTCTCTTTCTTATGGTGGAGTCATGAACACTGACCTTAACTAAGGCAAGTGAGGCCTGCAGTTCTTTGGATGTTGTTGTGGGGTCTTTTGTGACCTCTTGGATGAGTCGTTGCTGCGCTCTTGGGGTAAATTGGTCGGCCGGCCACTCCTGGGAAGGTTCGCCACTGTTCCATGTTTTCACCATTTGTGGATAATGGCTCTTACTGTGGTTCGCTGGAGTCCCAAAGCTTTAGAAATGGTTTTATAACCTTTTCCAGACTGATAGATTTCAGTTACTTTGTTTCTCATTTGTTCCTGAATGTCTTTGGATCGCAGCATGATGTCTAGCTTTTGAGGATCTTTTGGTCTACTTCACTTTGTCAGGCAGGTCCTATTTAAGTGATTTCTTGATTGAGAAGAGGTGTGGCAGTAATCAGGCCTGGGTATGGCTAGAGAAATTGAACTCAGCTTTCCAAAGATGTGATAAACCACACTTAATTTATGTTTTAACAGGGGGGGGCAATCACTTTTTCACACAGGGCCATGTAGGTTTGGATTTTTCTTTTCCCTTAATAATAAAACCCTTCATGAAGAAACTGCATTTTGTGTTTACTTGTGTTATCTTTGTCTAACATTTAAATGTGTTTGATGATCTGAAACATTTAAGTGTGACAAACATGCAAAAAATCAGAAATCAGGAAAGGAGCAAACACTTTTTCACACCACTGTATGTTGTGGTCATGCCCTAACCTTAACACATTTTGGACCAGTATTTTTGATGCCTATAGCAAGATGTTTCAACAAGACATTCATCCTAACCCCATATGTGCCCTATTTGGTTTTGCTCCAGAAACTTGTACCCTTAAAGGTAAAGCACATGTAATTATAACATTTATCTCCTTGCTTGCTAGATGTCTCATTGTTCTCTCATGGAAGCAAGCAAGCAAGCAAAATTTTATTTATATAGTACTTTTAAAAACATACGGTAACAAAGTGCTTTACACTCCATACACAAAATACGAATAAATAGATAAAATAAATTGAATGAATATAAATTGCCCCTAGGGGTGAATGTGTCTGTGTATGTCGGCCCTGTGTGATGGCCTGGTGGCCTGCCCAGGGTGTCTCCCCCCCTGCTCCCCAATGACTGCTGGGATAGGCTCCAGCATCCCCACAACCCTGTGAGCAGGATAAGCGGTTTGGATAATGGATGGATGGATGGATAAAAACATGGCATTGGGAATAACAGACCAAGCTTAAAAATGGAACAAAACAGAAGTGAGGGGTGGGACTCTATAAAAAGGCTTGCCTGAATTGATGGGTTCTTAGAAGGTGCTTAAACCAGTCCAAAGTTTCAGCGAATCTAATGGATTGGGAGAGATTAATCCAGAGGCTTGGGGCTGAAACTGCAAAGGTGCGGTCACCTTTTGTTTTGCAGTTGGAGTGAGGAATGGATAAAAGACCAAGGTTTGAGGATCAGAGTGGTCGGGAATTACAACGATGAATGAGAAGATCAGAAATATAATTTGGGGCAAGATCCTGCAGTGCTTTAAATGTAATCAATATTATTCTGAATTTTATGGGAAGCCAATGAAGGGATGCAAAAATAGAAGTAATATTGGACTTATGGCTAGCTCTGGTTAGTAGTCTAACAGCTGCATTCTCAACCAACTGTAGATGATTTAAAGTAGCTTTGTTGAGGCCAGAGTAGAGGAAGAGAGGGAGTTACAGTAATCTAGATGGGAGAAAATGAAAGTGTGAATTAATTTTTTGATATCCTTAAAAGACAAAATATTTCGGATTTTTGCAATATTCAGTAGCTGACGAAAACAGGATTGACCAAGCTTAGTAACATGGTAATGGAAAGACATTCTGGTCAAAGATGATACCAAGATTTTTAGCGGTAGGTTTGATGTTTGAATGAAGTGGACCAATAAACCGATCAACTGCAGTGGCAAAGTTCTCAGGACCAATTAAGAAAACTTCAGTTTTGTCGGGGTTTAGATGGAGGAAATGAAGGGATATCCAGTCTTTGGTGGCAGCTAAGCAATCATGGAAGGAGGACAGTTGATTCAGGTTATTGGGTTTGGCAGAGAAATAGATCTGAGTATCATCGGTGGTATGACATGTCTTGAAAGTGACTACGCAAATGACCCAGAGGAAGCATGTATAAAGAGAAGAGGATTGGCCTAAGGACAGACCCCTGAGGGATTCCACACAGTAGGGGACTTAACGATGGTACACAGTTGTTAATACAAACTTTAAAATATCTATTCGTCAGATAAGAGTGAAACCAATTTAACGCTGTACCAGAAATGCCAACCCAGTTCTCCAACCTATCAAGTAAGATGACATGATCGATGGTATCAAAGGCAGCAGTTAAATCTAGGAGAGTAAGAATAGTGTATTCACCTTTATCAGTATGCGTAAGAATGTCATTGGACACTCTTAGTAATGCAGTCTCAGTACCATGCTTGTGACGAAAGCCAGATTGAAATTTATCAAAAATGTCATGACCGCCGCTCTGATGGCCGAGCAGAATAACCCACCGTTCTTGCAACCCGCTCGTCATGTGGCTGGGAGGTTCATATCTCAGACTCACCATAATCGGTCACGGCCAGAGCGTCCACGGGGTAAGGCATTCATTAGGCCACCCTTACCCGAGGGATAGTGGGTGTAGATCGGTGTAGTGTTCGGGGACTCGTTCGCCAGAGACCCCTCTGGCCCACCCGGGCGCCTGCAGCCAAGCAACCGAAAGCATTCTCCCTACGTCTCCTTCACGGCCTGAGGGTAATGCAATCCATGCGAGGCTTCAGCGTGTAAAAATGGCGAGAGCAGCCGACACGAGTTTGAAGGAAGCTGGTGTTACGACTATCTCCTTCCTGTGGAAACATGAGCCAGGGGAGTTATTCAACAAGAGTTCTGGCCATATGCCATTGGGTTAATCGGGTGGGATAAGGGGAAAAACTAGAAATAAATTTATATATATAAAAAAAAATGTCATGACCCTGAGTCAGTTGCAGGATTTGGTCTGCAACAATTTTTTCAAGGATTTTGGATAAGAACGAAAGTTTGGAAATAGGTCTATAATTCTCTATCCTTGCCGGATCAAGGGAGGGTTTTTTTGAGGAGGGGCTGAACACAGGCAATTTTAAAGTAGTTGGGTACAGACCCGGGTGTGAGTGAGCAGTTGATGATAGAGAGCAGGCTGGGACCTAAGCCATGGAGGATGGATTTTAAAAAATTTTGTTTGAACTATAACACAGGGACTATAGGAGGGATGCATGAGGTCTACGGTATTAACAAGGAACTGAAGAGATACGGGAGCAAATTCGGACATTAAAACCAGACGGCTGAAAGGGGCAGCGCGGAAACCGTGGGGGTAAAATTGGACCTTAGACCATCGATCTTGTCAACAAAGAAAGACAAGAAATTTTCAGTCATTAGCAGAACAGGCAGAAATGGTAGGAAGAGAGGGATTCACAGGCTGATTGATAGTACTAAACAGAAACCTAGGGTTATGTTTATTACTCTCAGTCAAGTCGGAGAAGTAAGCAGCTCTCGCATCTTTAATAGTTTGGTTCAGTTCAGATAATAACTACTTCATGTGGAGTTGATGAACTTCAAGAGCAGATTTTTTTCCATCTGCATTCAGCGTTCGGCCGTCCTATATTCCCTTCTTTTTTGAGGGATGTTTTCATTGATCCAAGGAGTTGTGTAAATAACTGGGACAGCCCTGGAAGTATGTGGAGCTGAGAAATCAAGGGCAGATATACAAAAATCGTTAGACCAACTAACTTGGTCATTAATGTTGGCAAAGAGCGGAGGGCAGCTAGCCAGACTGGAAAAATAACTAGAAAACATGGCTACTGACTGCTTATTAAAGATGCGAGAGTGAATGGAGAATAGAGAAAAAAAAAACACTAGCGTTTCAATGGCCATGTGCTCTATTCACAGAGGATTTAGGAATAGTTGCAATCACAGCATTGTAAGATGGTGACAGATGTACTCTCATGCCCCTTTTCCACTGCATGGTACTGGCTCAACTCGACTCTACTCTGTTCAACTCTACTCGTTTTACTTTTTGGGATTTCGTTTACCACTTCCCCTCACAGCAAAGCCCCTCTGGTCATTTGTGGGTGTGTTGACTAGTTTTTTTTTTTTTTTTTAGATTTTGTTTATATTTAAATAAATAAATATAAGTTATATAAGAATATAAAATAAGAATATAATATGATATAAGAATATAATTATAAAGTGATTGTTGGTTTCGGTCGTTATGCAGCTGTATTGTTTAGGATGGGGATACCTGCAGTCAGTTTAGACTGAAGAGGTCACTTAGATGAGTGACGAAATGTATCTGTCAATAAATGTTGTGTCCAGATGAACTCCTTCAACTTTCTTTGATTTTCTTACCTGGATTATTGAGCATACATAAAGACACACAAAAAATGGTTTGATTTAGAGCACTTTTGGCACACCAAAGTCTGTTTGTCTTTAATGGTGGAGAAAAAAACAAAACTGTTTCTATCTCAATTTTTTTGCCCATTGACCCCAAAATAAAAGTCTTAAGCTTGTTCTGTTCAGCAAAAATTAATGGATCGGATTGGTACCCTTTATCAGCTGATACTTAAAGATTCCTAATCTGGAATCTGTATCAGTAGTGAAAAAGTCATTGTATTTAATGACCTTCTTTATTGTTATGGAAACCCTTTTTCCAAATTCTACTCACTCATTTCTGAAATGTTTGAGCCCATATTCAATTCCTGTTAGAGAAATTTCCAGATGGTGTCACAATGATTTGCATACCTGCTAGCACACCCACTTTATTTCTGTCCATCCTTCCTATGGAGAAACCGAAGTCATTTTCTTTGTATGAGAGAAATGGACCTTCCCACCCCCAAACAAGCAAATTATGGACATGTTCTCATCTCTCATGTGTTGTTGTTTTTTCAGCAAAGAGCTTTGGCCTCTGATGAACACCTGGGTGAGACAGCCCAGAGACCAGCAGACACCCCTCTCCAATGTGACCATCGCCACCGTCCTCAGACTGATCGGTCAGTTGTCCTCCGTGTTTGCTTGTCTGTCTTGGTTTTGTTGGAAGAGGGAATTGAATAATTTCCGATACACGGGATCTGTTGTATGTTATTACATCACAATCTAAAGCTAGTGGAGTACACTCAGTAGAGTGCAGCTCTCCGCCATGCGTACGTATCTCCCCTTCTGCGGTGTTCGTACTTGGCAACAAACCACCCCTTTTTCACCTTCTGGGAGAAGGTGAAAAAGACAAAAAAAAAATTCCTGCCTTTATAAGAACAAAGTTTTTTCGGAGGTTTTGAATCACCACAACCATGAAAGGTTCTTCATCATACAGTCATAACTGCACAAAAAAAGTTTAGGCTGATACATCCAATAGTTTGCGAGATTAGCCACACACGCGACCAAACAGAATCCCCCTCCAGGCTACCTTCTGGCGGAGATAATGAAAGAATTGACTCTGATGTCAGAGGAAATGGATGTGTATCAGTGGGGTTATCGTGGTATGAATGACTTCAGTGTTTCATATTCAGGAAAGTCACAAGTTGCCAACTTGTCACAGTAGATATTGTGTTTGACAATACAGCAGCCCCTTTTCGTGATTTATCAGCAAACTTCTAAAGCTTTGTATAGGAGAGAAGAATCTAGATGAGATTTTGTTGTGTTCAGCTAAATGGTAAAACCATTTCGTGCAGCATTTGGACTAAATTTGCCCTCTCCTTGGCTATGATGGCATTTTGCTGAAAAACTGTCGGAATAAGTAAATGTATCAATCATAATAAAATTTACCGCATTTGTCTTTTCTCTAGCATAAAACTTTCCACATTATAGTAGTCAGTGCTGAGGAAGAAGATGTTTTGTGCACCATTTTACATACTTTAATTCTACCCAAATATGTATCATATTGGTCTCAATACTAAATAATTTTCTTGCCTTGAAACACAGCTTATTGTATATTTTAACAATGAAACGTGTTTTTTTTTTTTTTTTTTTTTCAGGACGCCTAGGACATCTCGCAATCAAGGAGGAGTGTTTTTCTTCACTTGCAACTGTCTCCAATGTAATCAACATATTTAGCCGACATGGACAGGCTGAAAGTATGAAATATAAAATGCATACTTCTGTGTTAGTTAGGGCTGAAGAATAATTCAATATTATCATTCATCATCTTCCGATGATATTGTATCAAAATGAAATCTGGATATTATAACATGAGATACAATTTAGATGCCGAAATTAACTAAGTAAAATCGTATTACTTAAAATTTCTTGCATAATGAGGTCTGAAATATTTTAACGGAGTGTTATTGGAAACTAGTTTTGGTTTAATATCGTACTTCACATTTCAAAACAGTTCAATGTGATGTACTTCAGTTGGATTCTTGAATTTGGTCTTTTTGCATACGTAAGTGGATGTTGCAATCCATATCGATATTGTGTAAAATCATCTTACTGTCTGTCATTGGTGTTTACTTGATCATCAAGCTTTGTTGAACATTGTGGGCTGACAGCGAGTGGCTTAACAGTACAACACCGAATTTTTTTTTTTTCTTGTCTGCATCCAGATGTGCCATGGGAGGTCCAGTTAGCAGCCGTTTACTGTACCTATGACCTGTCACCTGGCAACCCCAAGGAAGCGCTGGAGAGTCTGGCGGGGTGGAGAGGAGAAACAACCCACACCGTTCCTCCTGCTGTCACCAGCTGCATCAACCAGATAGCCTCCATCTACAGACGGGTCAAGAGCTGAGCGATAGACACACTATGGACACATGGATTTTTAACCTCAGAGCAAGATGATTACACACATACACACACGAGTGTAAAGATGCCACGATTGGAGTTAATATACCCCCAACCAATAAGGTGAGAAAAGCCATTGTCCCTTGCATTTAAATTGTCGAAAACATCCAAAATAGTTACCATATTTGCCCATATTGAAAACCAAATACTATTATCTTTTGTTGAATAAACGTTTTAGAATTTACAAGCAAATTTACTCCAGTCCTGGTAGACACACACACACACACACACACACACACACACAAACACACACACATACACACTGGTGACTGACATACAGTGCACCCGGAAAGTATTCACACCCCTTCACTTTCCCCACATTTTGTTATGTTACAGCCTTATTCCAAAATGGATTAAATCCCTTTTTTCTCATCAATCTACACACAATACCCCATAATGGCAAAGTGAAAAAGGTTTTGTAGAAATTTTTGAAAATTTATTAAAAATAAAAAAACGGAAATATTGCATGTTCATAAGTATTCACACCCTTTGCTATGACACTCAAAATTGAGCTCAGGTTCATCCTGTTTCCACTGATCATCCTTGAGATGTTTCTACATCTTGACTGGAGTCTACCCGTAGTAAATTCAATTGATTGGACATGATTTGGAAAGGCACACACCTGTTTATATAAGGTCCCACTGTTAACAGTGCAAGTCAGAGCAGAAACCAAGCCATGAAGTCAAAGGAATTGTCGGTGGACCTCCGAGACAGGATTGTACCGATCTGGGGAAAGGTCCAAAAAAAAATTCTACAGCTTTGAAGGTCCCAAAGAGCACAGTGGTCTCCGTCATTCATAAATTGAAGAAGTTTGGCTCTACCAGGACTCTTCCTAGAGCTGGCTGCCTAGCCAAACTGAGCAATCGGGGGAGAAGGGCCTTGGTTAGGGAGGTGACCAAGAACCTGATGGTCACTCTGACAGAGCTCCAGCGTTCCTCTGTGGAGATTGGAGAACCTTCCAGAAGGACAACCATCTCTGCAGCACTCCACCAATCAGGCCTTTATGGTAGAGTGGCCAGACGGAAGCCTCTGCTCAGTAAAAGGCACATGACAGCCTACTTGGAGTTTGCCAGAAAGCACCTAAAGGACTCTCAGACCATGAGAAACAAGATTCTCTGGTCTGATGAAACCAAGATTGAACTCTTTGGCCTGAATGCCAAACGTCACGTCTGGAGGAAACCAGGCACCTCTCATCACCTTGCTAATACCATCCCTACAGTGAAGCATGGTGGTGGCAGCATCATGCTGTGGGGATGTTTTTTCAGCGGCAGGAACTGGGAGACTAGTCAGGATCGAGGGAAAGATGAATGGAGCAAAGTATAGAGAGATCCTTGATGAAAACCTGCTCCAGAACGCTCAGGACCTCAGACGGGGGCGAAGGTTTACCGTTCAACACGACAACGACCCTAAGCACACAGCCAAGACAACGAAGGAGTGGCTTCGGGACAAGTCTGTGAATGTCCTTGAGTGGCCCAGCCAGAGCCCAGACTTGAACCCCATTGAACATCTCTGGAAAGACCTGAAAATAGCTGTGCAGCGACGCTCCCCATCTAACCTTACAGAGCTTGAGAGGATCTGCAGAGAAGAATGGGAGAAATACCCCAAATATAGGTGTGCCAAGCTTTTAGCTTCATACCCAAGAAGACTTGAGGCTGTAATCGCTGCCAAAGGTGCCTCAACCAAGTACTGAGTAAAGGGTGTGAATACTTATGTACATGCAATATTTCAGGTTTTATTTTTAATAAATTTGCAAACATTTCTACAAAACCTTTTTCGCTTTGTCATTATGGGGTATTGTATGTAGATTGATGAGAAAAAAAAGGAATTTAATCCATTTTGGAATAAGGCTGTAACATAACAAAATGTGGGGAAAGTGAAGGGGTGTGAATACTTTCCGGAAGCACTGTATGTTAGCTAATGTCAGTTCTCTTACCAAATAATAAGCAGACAGGCCTTAGATCTGAGAATTGGCTGCTCCTTTTTGCAAAATCAAAACTAGTTCTGTGCTCCATTCTCCATACTTGTCCCAAAGATCTGAGCACACGCATATATCAACACGTAGTGTCTGCAGTTTGTTACCATCTTTTCAAATATCAATGACCTGAAGTTTCTATACTAACCTTGAAATTTCTAAAACATTAAAAATGCCTTTGAATCTTTTGATAAGATTATTTTTTGGTCTTGTCATGTGAGGATATAAATGCCAGGAGTGATTTGTAACAGAAGGGTACCAGCAAGGGTTAAAGGGAAGGCTTACAAGACGGTTGTGTGACCAGCTATGTTATATGGTTTGGAGCCAGTGGCACCGATGAAAAGACAGGAGGCAGCGCTGGAGGTGGCAGAGTTGAAGATACTAAGATTTCCATTAGTAGTGACAAAGAAGAACAGGATTAGGAACGAGTATATTAGAGGGACAGCTCAGGTTGGATGGTTTGGAGACAAAGCAAGAGAGGCAAGATTGAGAAGGCCTGGACGTGTGGAGGAGAGATGCTGGGTATATTGGGAGAAGGTTGCTGAATATGGAGCTGCCAGGGAAGAGGAAAAGAGGAAGGCCAAAGAGGAGGTGTATGGATGTGGTGAGGGAGGACATGCAGGTGGCTGGTGTAACAGAAGAAGATGCAGAGGACATGAATAAATGGAAACAGATAATCCGCTGTGGTGACCCCTAACGGGAGCAGCCAAAAGTGGTAGTGGTAGATATAAATGCCAAGTAGGTCTGCATTGTGTTGTGATTACATTTACATGCATTTATTTTGTGAATAAATTGGCCTCATATTTTATTTTTTACCAGCATGTTTTAAAAGTATTGAAGTTTTAAATGTAAGTAACCAGCACCTATAGACAACATACACTGAATTGATGGTGTTCTGCTTGTTCCCTTTCCTCAGGTAATACTGTTAAAACCATGTAAACATATATATATATATACACACACACACACACACACACGCACACACAGTTTGGAGGCTAGTCAAGCTGCTGTTGTACAAAATCGTCATGTAAATCTCTGTAAATAATCAAATCTCTGTCAATGAAAACAAGTTTACCTTTTGTAAATATTTTGTACAGGTAACATTTTCAGATATTATTTAATTTTTAACATTAAAATTAAAACTTTTTTTTAATGTCTGTTGTGATCTCTTATCTCATACACACCACCACCAACACCAGTACACTCTCCCACTGACAGATGGAATGACAACTGAAATAAAAATTGGTGTTCTTACATATTTTCCACAAATTTTCCTTTTTACTACCCGTTTTTACAACGCAACTACATTATAATTATGTTCTGTTCAAGACAACTCAGGACTTGGGTGTTTCAAGTCGGACATTTTCAACTTCCAGTGTAACATGTTCATACTGCTAACTGGGGGGAAAGTCAAAAAGAAAAATAGATGCCTCCAGGAAACAGTATTATCTTGATCATGAAGAATGCTTTAATATGCTTCTAACATGCATGTGGCTCTTCCTGACCTCCAAAGGTCAGAGGTGATGCATTCAGTGAGTGAACGTATTTAGGAATATACTAAAAGAAAAAATTCTTATAACACAATAATTTTCTAGAAGTAGGATATTTATCTAGATAATTAGCTAATTTGCAGTGTTTTTTTGTTTTGTTACAGCAATTCATTAATATTCAGTTGGACTATAAAAAGTTATTAATAAAATATTTTACAAATTAATCCATCAATGACAATATTTAATTAAAAGTATTTACAAATAACTAAAATAGATCTGCTGGAAATTGTTTTGAAATACATGAATAAGAAATGGAATCTAAAAAAATCTGTACAGTTTTTTTAAAGAAAAATTCTTGATTCATAAATCCATTTAACAATACTTTTTTTTTTAAAAAGAATTAAGTGGATGACTTTTTTTCCCCATTTCCCTTTTGATTTACCTATGGTGTTCCCATCTGTCAGCTCTGTAATCATTTCAGTGACACTGGGGCCTTGTGACCAAACTTTACCAGTCCAGCATTAGATGTCATAAGAGCTCTCATCGGCTATCGTTCAGGTCCACCGCCAACACATTTGGAGACAACTGACATCAAGTCTGTGAATGTTCTCATTCATCCAGGTCATGGTTATCCAAAGGAGTTGAATCAAGTGCAACTGGACTTGGTATATATCCGTGAAGACGTTTCACCTCATCCGAGAGGCTTCCTCAGTTCGTGCCTTTCTGACTAGCTTGGTCTAGTCACAAAGGCACGAACTGGATGAGAGGCAAAACGTCTTCACGGATATATACCAAGTCCAGTTGCACTTGATTCAACTCCTTTGGATAACTGACATCAATTTAATGCCAAATGTCATGTCAATATTTTTTTGTGTCCTTAATATGGTCAGGAGAGTTAATACAATGAGACAGTCCTCAATGTATTTTACACTTTATTGAGTCAGTATTGACCTTCAGTTTAACAGCTTGGAATGGTTCTCTTAACAACATGTGGATGATCAAGCAAGAGAGGCTGATGTAGTGGAGTAGTAAAATCACTGAGACTATTCCATCAGGGTGAAGGCTGAGGTCTCCAGTTCACATCTCAGTGTGGTGCTGACATGAGTGAGGTTGCTGAATGACAAAAGAACTAACGCAGCCTATTAATGCTTCTTGATTTTTTTTAAATATACTCTCGTGGTATTATGAGTAGATTTTTATAATTCAATGATAGAATGAAGGTAAAGTATTTTCATAGAGTGTTCGCATATTTGGTAGTAGAGTATAACAGTATTAGTATATCAATGTAATTGATTAGTATATTTCTAATTTGTAGTAGCAGATTTGCATATATTTGTGTATCTGCTTCAATTTGACCACTAAGAAGCAGACATTAAAAAAAAAATGGCCGGTTTCGACCCCCCCTCCACAGGTAGGCGAAGACATGACCGCCCTACTCTGCCTCTAGTTGGTTTACCCGATATTCTTACCCTAACCAAGCTCTCTCCCCATCCCTATTACTGGATGTGGATGTGTTTTTGTCTTTGTGTTGTACTGCAGTAGGCTGGGGGAAACGGCATTGTACGAAAGTGCATGAAGTGAAATGACAAAGTGTTCCTAATCCTGATCCTAAACCTAACCAACCCATCCAAACTGATAAACTCTCGCACATGCGTACTTGATTCAGCACAGTTGCTCTTCGAAGAGCGTTAGTTGGTCGTTCTAGTGTTAAAAATTCCGCGAGTTTCACAAATCTAGAGTTATCATCTAGACACGACCGTCTATCGTTCTTTTTAATTTTTTTACTTTATTTAAATTCAGTTCAGAAGAACATTAGATTTAACATAAACATTTCTCCCTATCCTTGTTTTTCTTTTCATAAAAAATAAAATATCCTCTTTATCCAAATAAACTTTAATACCACCTATTCTTTCGTTTATCGTTTTTATTTTTATTAATTTATCCATTTCCAACCAACTTTAGAGTCTGTGTGATGAACCCTTCACATACCTCTGATTGGCTAATCATGAACCCACCCTAACTTAAACCTTAACCAATCAGAGGCAGTCTCCGGAGCGCAGTTGGTTAAAAAAAATAAGGCATCCCCCCGGTTGTCATTTTTTTCCCTTGCGTTAGCCAGCACAGGAAACATCTTATAACAACAATTTACGCCTTATCGTAATATGTCCATCAGAGTCCCGAAACTGAGCTCTGCAGCCATCTTTCCTTTTCAGTATTGTTATTTTGTTGCGTTGGACATTTTAAATTTGGTAAAAATGAATGGCATTAATTCCTCGGACGAATTAATCTTTGAAGCGAATATCCTCGTTAGAGAATTACTGAGAGCGTTGACGCCACCAGTTAAGAAAAATAAATAAAAACAATAATGTAAAGGGAGACAAATCATTTCAGAAGCAATAACAATACATAAGACGTTAGCGCGTTGTAAAGTCCTGTTTAGCGTTCGGCTATCTCCGTCTGACCACGTGGTGTCTCTACGGGACTCCACCGTAAGGAAAAAATATTGGCCCACCGTACTGGGTCAAAGGGGGCGTATCCAAAAGGTTTAAATCCCACAGACATGCGTGGTAGATCATCCATGGTGACGAGTGCGCCATATTGGTTTACAGGGGAGTGGAGTTCAGGGCAAGCTCGAGAAATCAAATCGATCTTCGGACATGAATTACTTATAGGGGAAATACAATTTACGCGGTTGATAGGTTTTCCACGAGTGCGCAGGCCTCCTACTCGATTTCATAAAGCTCGGCTTGCCGTTTTGCCGTGGACGGATCCTCTGTAAACTCAGAAAGTCCGATGGAGCTCGGGACCGTTTGGATTCAGTCGGAGCACGGGGGACCTGCCAGTTCCCTGTGGATGCACATTTGGGAAACCTCTCAGGGATTTCAGCGAACAAACTCGAGCATCGACAACCGCCACCGCAACTTCCGGACGCAGAGTGTCGGCTCCCCCGTTTCAAACGGTGAGTTCGGGAAGGAGGCGCCGCCGGTAACGGCGGCAGCTGCGTTGGGGAAATCGATGCGACGCGACAGCGGCCGAGAGAGGAGTATCCGGAGGAAGGGCTCGCTGTCGCCGTCCTCCTCCTCTCTGGACTCGGAGGCCGAGAGCCCCTCTCCCTGCAGCTCCTCTTTGCAAATAGACAATCTTAACGTTGCGGATGAGGCCAACAGGTTTTTACATTACCGCGAACGCGAGATGAGCAGCGACCTCAGACAGCAGCAGCGTCCTCCACCGCCTCAACACAACGCTCAGCTACATTGTCGCAACACGCAGAAATCCGGCAGCCACACCCCCGCGGGAATTAAAACTGCGTTCGGGAACCATCAACACCATCAGCATCAACAGCAATACCGTCAACAACAGCATTCTTCTGGGCGGAGGAGACAGCTCAACAGAGCCAACACTTTCCACGGGATCAACCAGACACTGTTCGGTGGCTCTAACGGGAACTGTTCGGACTCCTCTTGCAGTTTATGGAAATCCAGGCGGTACAGCCCCGGTGTGAATGGGTGAGAGGATATGAAATGTTTCCTATCGCTGATCAGTTGTCATTTTCAAATGTGGTTATTATGTCCAGAGAAAAGGGCACAATTTGTCAGTTAACTCTGTTAAAATGTTACGTTGACAGACGAATGCATGTTCTTAATTGATTCTCCCATTGCATGCAGCCGTCTGCTCCATGCTTTAATCCATCCTACACATGCAGCATGGTGGTCTACAACAGTCCTGAGTTTACTGCAGTGTTTTTGTGTTTTTGTTTTGGTTTTTTTGTAGGCCATTGATCAAGTCTAAGTTCTTAAACTCTCCCTATCTGTTGTCTCGCCAGTCTTCACGAAGAGATCTTGGACTTTTTTAACTTCATGTCACCACGGCCAGAGGAAGAATCAATGAGGCGAGACGTGGTGAACCGAATAGAAGGCGTCATCAAGGAGTTGTGGCCTACAGCTCAGGTGAGTGTCAGTAGACTGGCCATGGGGCCTCAATACAACTGACAAGCTCTACTCCTGCTTGAGATCCTGCCTGTTTACACTGTACTCATTGCATAAGAACTGTCCCTAGGCATGAGCCGGCTGTGCCTGCTTAGGGCCCCCTGGCCACGTGCAGTGATGGTGGGATGTTGGGGCGAAGGAGTGGGACAAATCAACTTCTGCAAGTCATTAAATGCATAGTATTTTTTAAAGTTGGATGAACCAAATATGTGTTTATATACGTGAGGCTCATTGACCCTTGAGGCATACTTAATGTATCATATCTATCTATCTATCTATCTATCTATATATAAATAAATCCCATCTGGACAAATATGGTCATACAGTAAACAGAGAAAAGTGTAGTCACAAGGGCCGAGCCTCCTGGTATGCCACACATTACAGACATCCACATCAAATATATATATATATAATATAGTGGGTTGTTTTTTTTTTCAGAAAACGTCAATGGTGTTGATAGAAGTGCTCAACTAATGAGGAGCGAAATATCTATCTATCTATATATATATATATAGATATATAGGTATATAGATATATATATGCACGTGTGGCAGTATTTTTCTCTGTGTTTACTGTATGACCATATTTGTCCAGGTGGCATTTCTCTTTAGTGCATTGTTGACAATACTTGGCTACAGCTGTGTATAACTCAAACAACCTCTGTAAATTGGAAGAATTCCATGACTGTCTTGCTGATGTCATGGATTGGATATCTTAAACTATTCTTCACCTGAAATAAAACAAGACCAAGGTCCTTGTTTGACACTTTGAATAGATGATATCAGCTTCTACATATCTTATTATCATAATTTTTCTATGACAGTCATGCCTTCTGTTCCTTTCTAATTCAACAAACCGCTGTGTGGCTTGGCTATGAAGAATTATTTCGCCAGTTTAATGGCAAAAGCAAAACTCTTTCTGCTCATATGCATCATTGTCAAGTTAAATTTTAAGTTTGCTTGTACGATTTTGGCAAGGACTGGCCCTTGGCTAGTTTTAAAGGTACAATCCTTAAGATTTACATGCGATTGATTGTTCTTTTTGACACTTTCATTGACATATTTAAGACTAGGTAAGCCACAAAAATGAGATATTATAGTGTAATTCAATCCACAAAGTTCCTCGTTTCAATGGTTAAAGTATGGTTGGACATTCCCGGTATATGTACAGCACAAACCATTTCATGTCTTCACCGTAGCAGCCAGTGGTGGAAGTATAAGACAGGTAGTGCTGAGTTTGAAGAATGAACAAAGTCATTGTGGCTAACAAGATATTACAGAACCAGCCAGTTGAAAACCCAACAGATACACCACCAGTAGCTTAATCTCAGGTTCGATGGTGTTTTGTTTTATTTGCCAGCAGGTAAGGTGCTTACGCAACACCACTGGTGACTATGTCTGTGAATGTTCTCATTCATCCAGGTCATGGTTATCCAAAGGAGTCGAATCAAGTGCAACTGGACTTGGTATATATCCGTGAAGACGTTTCGCCTCTCATCCAAGAGGCTTCCTCAATTCATGCCTCTACATATCTTATAATCATAACACTAGCTTGGTCTAGTCAGAAAGGCATGAACTGAGGAAGCCTCTTGGATGAGAGGCGAAACGTCTTCACGGATATATACCAAGTCTAGTTGCACTTGATTCAACACTGGTGACTATGCTTCATTTGGACTGGTTATGCATCTACAGCAGTTATGTGAAATAAGACAATAGTACTGAAGATAGTATTTTTTGAACCACGGAGAGCCGCAGTCCTGCTGGTTTTTCCAAAGGTTTCCTGGTCACCTCTGTCTAGGAGCCCTCTTAAAGAACTCATTGAGAATGTTCAATATTTGTTGTTGGTTTTTTTTTTTTTGGGGGGGTGCATTATTTTATAGGATGTCTTTATTGTAGTCATGTTTGGGTGTTAATATTCCTTAATGTTATTTTGCATCATATCGCTGTTGCTTTGTGAACGTGTGTTCATAGAAGTGTTGTGTAAATCACGTTCATTGTTATCCTACACACTGTTTTAGCCAGTGTGCCCATTTTGTAAATCTATTGCAGACTCTGCTTCACCGTACATTTGGCAGTCAGCAGCCTGGTTTACACTCCATGGCCAAATGAACCTGGCCGGTTGTAATAATCACTCATGTCACCTAAATTCCCTCAAGAGTAAATTTTGTCAATTGATTTCTGCTGCTAACAGAGTTTACCAGACTGTACTTATTAACAGATAGCTATATTTTATTTGTGGACCTGGAGGGGGGCGGGGGGGGGGGGTACATGTGCTAATCTTAGGAAAAGAGTCCCGGTAGTCTTGCCTGGATTTCATTTTGTCCGGGTGCCTTTCCTTCTCAAAACCATTGAAGTAAGCAATTTTGATGTTTAAATGTGAATTGGACTCTGACCAATACACACTGAACAAAGTTTTTGTAATAGAACAAGTATATTTTGAAAAGAATTTGCTGCTGAGGCTATCTAGTCCAAGCGGACTAGATAGCTGGATAAATTCAAAGTTTATTGACTATTCCCCATGTAATCATGAATATTAATCAGAATTTAAATGCGATTTTTTTGGGGTTATTTTTTAGGGAGAAGGATATATCCAGAATCATTTGGCAACATGGTAAAATGCAGAAATTCTAAGGGGGAGAATGCATTTCTAAGTAAGTGTTGCTTGCTATGTCATAATCCTCCCAATAGATTACAATAAAAACTACCTAATTTGTAATGAAATTGCTAATAGTACTCTGCTCTGTGCCTCGGCTCACTAACTCTAAGTAGCTTTTTTTTTTAAGTGCATGTTCCACAAGCCATTGTTTTGTACTGTTGGAGGAAGGGAAGTGGGGGCAGAATTGATATGGACAAAGTTGGCACCATGACTAGATTTGGTTAATATGCCCTCGACCACCAAAAAGTTGCCCATAGCAGCTTTGTAAGCGGTTCAGCTCATCCTGACTAAACATTGCCGGTTTATTTATAGTATCTTTGAGCAGCTTGAAAAGATGACTTAAACAGAAAGGCATGCATGCTAATCTAGTTTATAATGAAAGTTGTAAAGTCTGTCCATGAGCATGTCAACAATTTCACACCTTAAGTTATTTGACTTTGTTCATGCTATAATCTTTTAGAATAATTGCAACTTTAACATAACATTTGAAAATTTACAAACTGTATTTTACATGATGCATATCAGCTGTAGTTCAACATTTGGTGTTACTTTTTGCCGACCTGAAAACCTGTAAGACATGATTCAAGGTCACAGAAATCTCTTGTCTTTATTTTTTTATTGAACAAAATGCCTAATTGAAATGTAGTTTTGATCCTCACGCTCCATACTACCAGGTTGGTTGTTGTTATATAAATGTTGGGATTTAGACTTATTCTACTTTTTCCACTCATCATCAGTTGCTGTGGATAAAAATTCTAATCTAAATGCCAAAATCCCAGTGCAACTTCATCTTGAATTTTTTGTTGTAAGGTGTTGGCTCGCATCACATCGGCCTGTTAATCAGATAATACCCGTCGGATTTGCTTCCAGAGCTGAAGCCCCTCTTAAAATGCTTTGGCAAAGACCGTGCTGCATAGAGCCCAGAACTGACTGAACGGCGTGTTCAATCAAACGTTTTAAGAACCAAGCCACTGGAAAGCAACAAAAAGTATGTCCTCTGTTTTAGGAATGATAACTTGTAACGACTTGAAACGGATTATATTTATCTTTTTGCACCCTGCAGGTGGAGATATTTGGGAGCTTCAGCACAGGACTGTATCTTCCAACAAGGTAATATTGATTGTAAAGCAATGTTACTGATAGCCCAGTGTGCGGCTGCAAAACTTTGCTAGTGTCTTTTAAAAGCCTCATGTGAGACAGAGATGTTTCCCACATGTGACAACTCATCAACTAAGATGACTAGTGGAAATTAAGTTGAATTTGAAAGTTTTTTTCTCACCTCTCTCATGGCATCATAAGATGAAAGCTATTAATATATTGTAAAATGTTTGCATGTTTTCAACTGTGGCTCATTATGCCTTTTTTAATGAAGTGTTTTGACTAAATCATTGCTATAGCAAGGCAGTAAACTTTTTCAGCATTGTGGAAAGTTAACCTCTGTTCTTACCCAGTGACATTGACCTGGTGGTTTTTGGAAAGTGGGACCATTCCCCACTCAAGGAGCTGGAACAAGCCCTGAGGAAACACAATGTGGCAGGACCGTACCCAATCAAAGTGCTGGACAAAGCTACGGTCAGTCATCTAGGGTGGAAATTTGTCTCTTTTTGAAATATGGCCCAAATGGAGAAATTAATTCTCGACTTTGGACCTGAACCCTTCAAAACCCATTTCTTTTTCTGTTATTTGGGTACCCACAGGGAAAAGAAAAGAAAAAGTTTGATAAAGCTATCGTTCATTCTTTAGGGTAGAACTTTAAATGAAGAAATCTCCATTATTTAAAAAAAAAAAAAATATTTTGTAATTCAGTGGTGGTTGACATCAGCTGTGATGTTTGAAATCATGCTGAGTTAGTGGAATAAAAGAAAAGGTAGTTGATGTTGGGAGTGCAGCTAGGCCAAGAGAAACTGCCTCTAATCATTATGTAAGTTTGTTATAATAAAATATCTCAACTTTGATTCATAACAGAGGCACATTAATGGTGCAAAATTCAATTTAACACTAATGGCAATTAAAAGGTAATATTTTACCATTATAATATTCCTTCAAGCAGCTTTAAGTTTTTATGCTATGACTTAAAATTGCTAAAAGGGATCCATTCCTTCAGCTGTATTTACTGGTAAAATATTACCTTTTAATTGCCATTAGTGTTAAATTGAATTGTGCACCATTAAGCTTTAAAAGATGGCACTATTTCAGTAAAATGATACTGAGGACAGACTTCAACATGACAATGTAGGAAATATTTGGTAGAATTCCTATTTTCAAACATTTTAGGTTTTTGTCAGCCTAATTCTAGACTGAATCCGTTTTTAATTTTGGCCTGGTCATAGGTGCCAATCATAAAGCTAACCGACCAAGAAACGAAGGTGAAGGTGGACATCAGCTTCAACATGGAAACTGCAGTCAGAGCATCACAGCGCATCAAGAGCTACCTCAAGGTAATTCCTGGGTGTAGAAATACACTCGCAATGCCATTTTTGTATTTTTTATTTTTTTTATGTGAACATTAAAGGAAAACACGAGCACCTTCCTCATTGCATCTTATCGCTGTCTCTTTGTTCCTGTGTCCCCATCATTCAGAGTTATAGTGTACTACCGCCCCTGATCTTTGTGTTGAAGCAGTTCCTACTGCAGAGAGATCTGAATGAAGTCTTCACTGGAGGCATCAGCTCTTACAGCCTCATTCTTATGGCCATCAGCTTCTTGCAGGTACTCATGCACAGGCTTATTATTATGGCTAGCTCCATGCATTGGTTCTCATTTTATTGATTTCTTACAAATGTTGCAAAACAAACCAATACAAGTAATCAAAGAAAAACCCTACCCACTCACGCAGGGTACACACATTATTCAGTATTCATTCTCACACTTTAAACATCAGTTTTTCCCAGGCTGTGCTATCTATCAAGTAAATACAACTTTCAAACTCATTTATACTTGCGTTTGCTACAAACTCAGCCAAAATAAACCATACATATTTGATCATCTAACTAGTGTATTTCTATTATTCTGATGGTCAGTTACACCCCAGGATCGACACGCAACGGGCCAACATCAACCTGGGCATCCTACTAATAGAGTTCTTCGAGCTGTACGGCCGCGACTTTAACTATCAGAAGACAGGCATCCGTATAAATAATGGAGGGGCATACCTGGCCAAGGAGGAATTATCTAAAGCTATGGGGAATGGAAACCGGCCATCCATGCTCTGTATAGAAGACCCGGTACAACCAGGTAGGAGTGCTGAATTAGTTGGTAAAAGAAATGGAGTAGTGTTGCCATATCTGCAGTCATGGGTGATTTACACTAGCACAAACCTAAAGGATGATTTTGCTTGTTTTTGATCTCAAAGCATTATTATAAAAGTCAGCTATACTGATTGCTCTAGAATTGAGAATCTTACCATTCTGCATTTCAACACAGTCCAATGGGGCAATCATAAGTCTTCAAAAACCACGATGCATCTCCTTTACAAAAATTAGTAGCTCACACTATAGTCATAAATGTCTTTTATATGTTCCATTAGGGGGGGAAAAATAGTCACAAACCATGTTCCCCGCTTCCGGTGCGGGCAGACGGCGGCGCGAACTCACGTTTGCAGCGGCCTCGCCCAGTACCGCTCATGCAGTGTCTTTGTCCCCGTCTGCGTCTAAGTTGTCTTCGTTTGATGGTTGGGAGAGCTGGTGCTAGATCGGCTGGGAGAGCCTGGTCTGGTGTGTCCTGTGGAACCAGGGACCACGGCCCTACCCAGAGTTGCCCCTGAAGAGGACGCACCGAGGGGTGGTCTGACAGGACGCGGATGCGCAGCAGGCTAAGCTAACTGCCAGCCCGTGCAGACCGGCAGTTCCGACAGTCATCCTGGCTTCGCTCTCTTGGATAGTGAAACATTTTTTTGGATATGTTGGATAAATGTTTTTGTCTTTGTGTTGCACTGCTATGGGAAACGATATTTTGTTTCATTTCATGTATGAGAGTGCATGAAATGAAATGACAAATGTTACTGATTCCTGATGTTTCCATAGCAAGTGAAAATAACTTTATTTTGCACTTCTACCAATACATTTTCCTTGCTATATCTGCACTGGTCTCTGGAACTATGTGACTGCAGCCAACATCAAAAGTCTGCTGCGCTGGCGGACATCCTGCTCTCACAACTCCGGAAGTTTACAGAGGACTAGAATATACTATGTTAATTCCAAATATATTCCCAAATCAAATTGTTCTTTGTTACTGTTTTAAAAAATTCCGGAAAAAAAACCAAAACATTAATCAAATCAATATATGCTTACTGGCTTGGACTTGTTTGGAGGAGAGATGCTGGGTATATTGGGAGAAGGATACTGAATATGGAGCTGCCAGGGAAGAGGAAAAGAGGAAGGCCAAAGAGGAGGTTTATGGGTGTGGTGAGGGAGGACATGCAGGTGGCTGGTGTGACAGAGAAAGAAGCAGAGGACAGAAAGATGGGAACGGATGATGCGCTGTGGCGACCCCTAACGGGAGCAGCCAAAAGTAGTAGTAGTAGCAGATACACTGATCAGCTAAAACATGACAACCGTTGACAGGTGAAGTGAATGAAATTGGTTGTCTCATTACAATGACACCTGTCAATAGGTGGGATATATTAGGCAGCAAGTGAACCGACAGTTCTTGAAGTTGATGTATTGGAAAAATAAGCAAGCGTAAGGATATGAACGACTTCGACAACAGCTAAATTGTGATGGCTAGATGACTGGGTCAGAGCATCTCTAAAACGGCAGGTCTTGTGGGGTGTTTCCAGTATGCAGTGGTCACTATCGACCAGAAGTGATCCAAAAAACCAGCAACAGGGCCATGGGCACCCAAGGCTTATTGTGGGGTGAAGGCTAGCCCATCTTTTCCAATCCAACAAAAGAGCTACTGTAACTCAAATTGCTGAAAAAAATTACCACTGGCTATGATAGACAGGTGTCACAACACACAGTGCATCACACCTTGCTGTGTATGGAGCCACATAGCCACTGACCCCTGTCCACTGCTGAAAGCCCCTACAATGGGCACATGAGTGTCAGAACTGGACAATGGAAGAAGGTGGCCTGGTCTGATGAATCATGTTTCTTTTTTTTCCCCTCCCCCGTTTCTCTCCCCAATTGTACTTGGCCAGTTACCCCACCCTTACAAGCCATCCCGGTCACTGCTACACCCCTCTGCCGATTGCACTTGTGTTTGCTTGTACGATTTGCTTGTACGATTGCTGCCGACTACCACATGCCTCCTCCAATGCATGTGGAGTCGCCAGCGGCTTCTTTTCACCTGACAGTGAGAAATGTTCACCGGGGGACATAGCATGTGGGAGGATAACACCCCCCCCCGAACAGCTGCCCCAACCGACCAGAGGAGGCGCTAGTGCAGCCACCAGGATACATACCCACATTCGGCTTCCCACCCGTATACACAGCAAATTTTGTCTGTAGGGATACCCGACCAAGCCGTAGGTAACGGGGATTCGAACCAGCGATCCCCGTGTTGTTAGGCAATGGAATAGACCGCTATGCTACCCAGACGCCCACTTGTATGGTTATTTTGATTAAATTATCACCCTTGACCGCACGCCATTGATATATACGTGGATATGTATGTATATACTATGTATGTGTATATATATCTCATCTAATCATCAGCCGCTTCTCCGGGGTCGGGCCACGGTGGCAGCAAGCTAAGTAAGGCACTCCAGACATCTCTCTCTCTAGTAATACCCTCCAGCTCCTCTTGGGGTATCCCAAGGCGTTCCCAGGCCAGATTGGGCATGTAGTGCCTTCAGCGAGTTCTGGGGCTAGCCCAGAGTCTCCTCCTAGTTGGATGTGCCCGGAAAACCTCCAAAGGAAGGCACCCAGGAGGCATCCTAATCAGACGCCCAAACCACCTCAACTGGCTCCTTTCGATGTGAAGGAACAGCGACTCTACTCTGAGCTCCCTCTGGATGTCCAAGCTCCTCACCCCATCTCTAAGGCTGAGCCCAGATACTCTACGGAGGAAACTCATGTCAGCCGCTTGTTTCCACGATCTCACCCTTTCAGTCACTACCCAAAGCTCATGACCATAGGTGAGGGTTGGAACGAAGTTTGATTGGTAAGTTGAGAGCTTTGCCTTCCAGCTCAGCTCCTTCTTCATCACAACAGTCTGGTACAACGTACGCATTACAGCTGATGTTGTACCAATCCGCCTGTCAATCTCCCACTACATCCTACCCTTACTCGTGAACAAGACCCCGAGATACTTAAACTCCTCCACTTTAGGCAACAACTCATCCCCAACCCACAGGGAGCAGTCTGCCATTTTCCGGTAGGGAACCATGGCCTCAGACTTGGAGGTGCTGACTGTCATCCCGGCCATTTCACACTAAGCTGCAAACCACCCCAGTGCGTGTTGGAGGTCATGTTCTGATGAAGCCAACAAAATCACATCATCTGCGAAGAGCAGAGATTCAATTCTGAGGTTCCGAAAATGGACACACTCCTCACATTGCCTGCACCTTGAGATCCTGTCCATGAATATTACAAACGGAATCGGAGACAAGGGACAACCTTGGTGGAGTCCGACACCCACCGAAAATGTGTTTGATTTTGTGCCGAGAATATGGGCACAGTTCTCACTTTGGTTATACAAGGACCAGATGGCTTGTAGCAACTGTCCCGGTACCCCATACTCCCACAGTATCCCCCACAGAGTTTCCTGGGGTACACGGTTATAAGCCTTCTCCAAGTCCACAAAACACATGTAGACTGGCTGGTCAAACTCCCATGCCATGGAGGCTGAGCAGTGTGATACCCTGATAATTGGAGAACACCCTCTGGTCCCCTTTTTTAAATATGGGAACCACCACCCCAGTCTGCTGCTCCACCGTACTGTCCCCAAACTCCACGTGACACTGAAGAGCTGTGTCAGCCAAGACATCTCAACAATGTACAGACATCAAGGAGCTTATTAACTACTTTAGAGACCTTTGCCAGGGATATGAGTGGGGCTTCCGCCGAGTCTTCAGACTCTACCTCTTCCACTGAGGACGTGTTAGCCGGGTTCAGGAGATCCTCAAAGTGTTCTTTCCACTGCTTGACAACATCCTTAGTCCAGGTAAGCAGTTCCCCTCCCCGGCTGAACACAGCCTGAGTCAAGCCCTGCTTCCCCTTCCTGAGTCGCTGGATGGTTTGCCAGAACTTCCTTGAGGCCAGCTGTCTGGACTCCCTGTACCTGTATGCTGCTTCAGGAGACTCCTGGGCAAACGAAGCCCGAAAGGCCTCCTTCTTCAGCCTGATGACTTCCCTCCCCACCAGTGTCCACCAGCAGGTTCTTAGGTTGCCAACTCGTCAGGCACCGATGATCTTATGACCATAGCTCCTACTTGCCACATCTGCAATAGAGGCTTTGAACATGGCCCACTCAGACACCATGTCCTCGGGCTACGGCTCTACTCCTCTCTTCACCCGAGTGTCCAAAACATATGGCTGCAGATCTGATGATACAACCACAAAGTCTGCCATCGGTCTTTGGCCTAAGGTGTTCTGGTACCAAGTACACTTAGAACTACCTTATGTTTGTACGTGGTATGTGTTATGGCCAGTCCATGACTTGCACAGAAGTCCAACAACAAGGCACTGCTTGGGATCTGATCAGGGAGGCCGTTCCTCCCAATCATGCCCCTCCATGTTTCTCCATCATTGCCTATGTAAGCATTGTAGTCCCCCAGCAAAACTATAGAGTTTCCAGGCAGAACCCTATCCAGGACATCACCCAGAGACTCCAAGAAGGCCGGATACTCCAAACTGCTATTCAGTGCATAAGCACACACAACAGTCAGAGCCCCCCCCCCCCCCAGCGACTTGCAGTCTTATAGAGGCGACCCTCTCATTCCCTCGGGAGAAATCCAACATGGTGGCGTTCAACCAGGGACTTGTTAGTATGCCCACACCCGCCCGCCGCCTGTCACCTTGGCCTCCTCTGAGTCCAGCTCCTCTCCAGTAATTGAGTAGCAGAGCCCATGCTATGTGTGGAGGTAGCCCAACTATATCTAGTTGATACCGGTCCACCTCCTGCACCAGCTCAGGCTTCTTCCTTGCCAGAGAGGTGACATTCCACGTCCCGAGGACCAGTCTGTGATGCCGGAAGTTGGCACGATCCGGTCCCCACCTTTTGACTGCTACCCAGCTTGCATTGCACCCTACCCCAATGCTCATCCCTGCTGGTGGGAGGTCCACAGGGTGATGTGTGTGTGTGTGTGTGTGTGTGTGTGTGTGTGTGTGTGTGTGTGTGTGGATCAGCTGCAAGAACTTGGTCTGCTGCATCTTGTGGGCCCAGGGACCACGGCCCTGCCTGGAGCTGCGACCAAGGAGGTAACACCGAGGGCGGTTTGACAGGACGTGGAAGTGGGGCAGGCTAAGCTAACTGCTAGCCCACGCAGACCGACAGTTCCGATAATACTGAAGGCGGTCTGGCGGTGGCCTCGCCTGATGTTGACTGTTTTGTTTTTGCTTTCATCGTGTGGAGTGCAGAGAGGTGTGTCGAGGCTGTCTGGCTGGGAGAGCTGGCATTGAATCAGCTGGGGGAGCCTGGTCTGCTGTGCCCGAGGAGGAAGCACCGAGGGCGGTCTTGCAGGACGCCAAAATGGGACAGGCTAAGCTAACTGCTAGCCCATGCAGACTGGCAGTTCTGACAGTCATCCTGGCTGGCGTTCATTCCCTTGGACAGTGATTTATTTATTTATTTATTTATTTATTTATTGGTTTGGGTATATCTGTTAGTTTAGATATATGTGTTAGTATGTGTGTTCTTGAAGTTCTTGTAGTTTTTGGATATGTGGTTTGTGTTGCATTGCTGTGGGCTGGGGGAAACAATATTTCATTTAATGTACAGAAGTACATGAAATGAAATGACTGTGTTCCTGATATAGGTATACGTATGTGTGTGTGTGTGTGTTTTTTTTTTTTTCTTTGCATATTTTAGTTGTCTGTTAGTTAATGTTGCACTAATCCAATTTTCATAAAGGCGTTTATGTTTCATCTGATTCACATTTCTTTCCCCTCAAATCATATTTGTACAATGCACTACACCGTAAATGATCTCCCTTTAGTTAAAATGGAGTTGGGCAGTGGTTGAGAGAGGCTGAGTAGGTTAGAAACTAGGCATCAAAACATTTATTAATCCACAAACTTGAACTACTTGTTTGGTTTAGTCAAGTTCAGCATGAGTGCTACATAAATATAAATTCCCTGCTAGCTTTGCATCCAAGTTGAACTCTCCTACTTCTCATTGGAAAACAGTTGTGGGCTTGTTATCGTCCCGTGCCATTTTCCACTTTTTTTTTTCATCTTCACAGGAAATGACGTGGGCCGAAGCTCATACGGCGTCCTGCAGGTCAAGCAGGTGTTTGATTTTGCATACATGGTTCTCAGCCATGGCGTGTCTCCTTTTGCACGTGCCTACCCCAACAAGGAGTTTGACAGGTTGGTATTTTTGACACCTATATGATGACCGCTACGAAAGTCATGTGTAACAATGAAAAATATGTTTGTATATTGTTTGCTTTGATGTAGTACTACATTTGCACAAGTCACACTTTACAGTTCCATATATAGGTGTAAGTGTGTGTGGGGGTGGGGCAGAATTCACTTTTGGACCTTCTGGATGTGTTCATTCAGAGAACACCATAAAATGGAAGGCACAATGACTAGGGTTTGAGTTACAAGTCTCTGTCTAACCTAATAGACTCTTGTCCATATTTCTGTCTGTGCAGCACTTTGGGACGCATCATCAAAGTAAGCCCAGTTGTGTTGGCCTACAGAGACTGGACCATCAAGACGTGGGGTGCTAAGCAGTATGCCAAGCAGGAGGATCATGGTAATTTTCTGGGAACAATACATTGGACATAAATTGAACTTGATGTCAATTGTGTCCCTGAATTGCATGGTCTTTAACCTGCAGATGTGTGTAGAATTAATTGGATTGGAGTAATTGTATTTTTTTCGTTTTCCACATAGCTTTAATACATAAACCTATATATTTCACAGCCTGTAGTTATTTATTTATTTGTTTGTTTTTTATTGGTTGTCACTCACTTGGCTACACTTTGTTCTGACTTTTGTAAACTGCCCTCTCATATTTCAAATGTATCTGCATCTACAAACATTGAATATAGCTGCTTATGAGCTGAAGCTGTAAGTTTTTGGCAAATGCGAGCATTCCAAGAGAAAGGTGGTTAAACACCCAATCTATAATTGCAGCATGATGATCTGTGTTAAAACACTGTAAACTGAAGAAATTTTCTTTCACAACAACATGCATAATGACATCAGAGCCATAATAACCAAGAACACTGTGGAACATTAAATACTCTCACATGTTTATGGTTTGCACAACACTAGACCGTCACAGAAATTTGAGAATCAGTTCATCTGGACACAATGTTTGTTGAGAGAACGTTTCATTACTCATCTACGTGACCTCTTCAGTCTCAACTGACTGCAGGTGTCCCCACCATTATAAACAATACAGTGGCATAATGACCGAAACCAACGACCAGTTTCATATGCAAATATGTGTGACCATTAACTAGAGTTTCATGGCCATGCGTACTATTCACAGAGGGTTTGGGAATATCATAGCATTGTAAGATGTCTACAGATGTACTCTTAGCCACCCCCCCCCCAGTTCAGGGATGGTCGTTCCCTCTTCACATAGATGGCGTCTTTGACTCCCCATTCAAACCAGCGTTCCTCCCTATCAAGGATGTGCACATCATCATATTTGAAAGAGTGGCCTTTGGCCTGTAGATGGGTGTAGACTACGGAGTCCTTGCCTGACGCGTTAAGGCCATGACACACCAGGGCGACGGTCAGCCATCGGCCAATATCGGGCCATCAGTGGGTGTCTGTGGCTCTAGTTTTCACGGTGTGTCCTGCACCCTTTGCACTAGTCGGACCCCTGTCGGCAGCTTTTCGGCCAATTCAGCATGATGAATTGGCAGCGGAGCCCATCGGTGAGAAAGATCCCTCTGATTGGCTGCTCAGCGTAGCGAATCGGTGCACAAGAAGAGAAACAGAAGTTACAAAAGCAAGCAAATGACTAAGTCAAGAGGCCAGACACAGAAGGCTGTTCTCATTTTTCGGCTTCCTCTCACCTGAACATCTTCCACAACCAAAAGACCAAGGGCTGACAACGCCAGTGCCATATGCAGGTTTTTATCAGGCATATTCTTAATTAGAAGTAGCTATATTGCAACACCGTCAGTAGTGAGCAAGAGTTGAATGAAAATAATAAGCAAATGCTGCTTTGTTTACGGTTTTTATATCTGCAGTCCTGGCTCTTCCGGTTTCAAATATTGAATGACAAATACAGACTACCACCACCTGCTGGTATGGAGAGTTATTTCCTCTCATGCAGGCTCAAAACATACATGCTAGTTGGCTGTTGGCTGTAGTCTTTGTGGTGTGTTCAAGTGCAACTTTTTGGCCCAGACACAGGCAATGTGAGGTGACGCAACAGTCGGCCTTCGTCGCCGCTAGTTCTCTGATGTCAGTTTGGTGTGTGTGGGCCCTTGGCTGTCCTGTGTTGTGTCATCCTCTTGGCCAGCGTCTGTTTGGTTTCCCCAATGTACAAGTCACGGCAGTCCTCCTGGCACTTAACAGCGTACACTATATTGCTCTATTTGTGCCAAGGGACCTGATCCTTGGGGTGGGCCAACTTCTGGCGTAGCACGTTTTGGGGTTTGAAAGCAACTGAGACAGAATGTTTGGAAAATACGCATCTCAACTTTTCCGACACTCCCGCCACGTACAGAATCACCACTGGTTTATGCTTATGCAGCTGTTGTTCTTCTCTTCGATTGGCTTGTGCACTGTTTGGGCGTCTTCCTGGCTTTGACAAACGCCCAGTTATGATAAACCACACTTAACCAAGGCCTGTTTAATGTGGGACTTCTCCCCTTCCCCGGCTGCTGTGTCGGTGAGGACATTGTCAGCTCAGTGGTACAGCATCCTGATGACTCCTAGTTTGTGCTCTAGTGGATGATGAGAGTCAAACCTTAAGTACTGATCAGTATGTGTTGGTTTATGGTAAACATCAACAATCAAATATCCCCCATAACCAATTCTAATTTCACAGTCTAAGAAGGCTTAGCTGTCATTTTTCACATCCTTGGTGAACTTGATGTGGTTGTTCACAGAGTTAATGTGGTCAGTGAAACATGGTACATCCTCAGGTTTAATTTTAACCCAGGTGCCCCTGGATAGGACATCGGAGCCTTCTTTTCCACTTCTTCTATATACAAGTTGGCCACTACACGTGAGACTGGGGAATCCACAACGCACCCATGCCTCTGCTTATAGTGCTGCCCCTTATATGTGAAGTACATGGACTGAAGATACAGTCTCAGGAGCTGATATTGGTCAATGTTAAGAGTGGTCCTATTGCTAAGGGTGGGGTCATTTTGTGTCATTTTGTAATTTCATACAGACTACCTCCACTGCTTCATCAACAGGAACGCATGTGAAGAGAGACTTTACATCATAAGTGATAATTGTTTCATCCCTCTCCATAATGATGTCCCTCACCTTATCCACAAAATCCATAGTGTTCTGAATGTGATGTTCATTACTGCCTACCAACAGGTTAAGAATAGATGCCAGGAACTAAGATGTTATAGGTCACTGAATTAGTTATACAAACAATGGGCTGTAGTGGCACATCCTGTCGATGTATCTTAGGTAAATCATACAGACTAGGTGTACCTTCCCCTGGGTATAATCTGTGGTACAAAATTCTGTCAATAGCATTGTCCTGTTCCAACAGCTTCAGACAATCTGTCACCTTTTTCTTGTAACCACTGTCTGGATCTCGTTTAAGGGGCTCATAAGTATTTATGTCAATAAGTAACGTCACAACTTTCTCATGATAGTCTTACTGGTTTAATACAACAGTGCATCTGCCTTTGTCCACCGGAAGGATGTTATTGTCCTTATTGAGATTCATGAGAGCTTTCCTCTCATCACTACTGATGTTGGATGGCGGTGCCTTCGCATTGTAGGCTGAAACTTTCATCCGCAGCTGCTCCACTTCCAGGTCCGCGATGTTGTTTTTATGGATCGCTGATTCCATGGCTGTGATCAGTTCAACTAGCAGGATTTGCCTTGGCATGACAGCAAAATTCAGCCCCTTAGCAAGGATGTCTTTGTCCACCTAGATGAGTAGTTGTCGGACAGATCCATCACCCACTTGTCCACATCGAACGGCATGTGTCTGGCATCCATCTCTCTTTCTGCCATTGAGGGCGCCATCCGTTGTCTGTGGATGTCTCTGGTGTGCAGTAAGTAGGTCGAACTTTTTTTGCTGCTTCGCTTTCGACTTTTCGTGTTGAGCTAGTTGAGCCTTATCCATGAACTCAATCACATGTTGGAAAGTGGTGTCATCTAAACGCGACACAAGTCTCTGTTGGATCTGCTCCTCTTTGGCTTTCAAAGCGTCTATGTCTCACCCATTTGTTCAACAGCTGGCTCTGTGCTTTCTGGAGGGTCTTGTTAGCTGGGTGGTCCTTGACTGAAGATTTCACTTCATTATGCCACTGTATTGTTTATAAGGGTGGGGATACCTGCAGTCAGTTAAGACTGACAAGGTCACTTGGATGAGGGATGAAATGTTTCTCTCACTAAATGTTGTGTCCAGATGAACTGACTCGCCTTTCTGGGATCATAAATTCTAGACTTTGCATTTTTTAATTGTCTGTATTCCTGTGTGGTTCTAGGCATTGAGAGCTGTGAACAAGACCTCGCCAGGCTAATGTTGGCCTCCGTAGAGGATCAGAGAGACTCTTCCTCCCCCCTCAGTGCTGACTCGCCCTCTCCAGTCTCCCTCCCCAGCCCTCAACACCATACTTCTTCCTCCTCTTCATCTTCCTCGGCATGCTCACTCTCCTCCTTCTCTGGAAGTGATATTGTAAGGCCAGACACCATACCCCCCTTTTTTTTCTGGACCAAAATTCAATGTAGTGAACCATGTTGTACAGTTCTGTATCATTTGTTATATGGGATCACCATAATGGTTCCTCAAATGATTTCCAGAGTAATTTCTTTAGAGAAACAGCCTTTGGTAGTGGTTCACAACTGGTGCTGCAACATATACTGGTGTAATGTGGCGTGAGCTTCATTTTGTCTCAGTTTGGATCAATAATGCAATATTGCCTTGACCAACATTTATTTTTTCCTAGGTTAGACACGTGTTTGAATTATGTTTTCCATCCAAATTTGCTTTGAAATTGCGAAGGTGGTGAACCGCCTTCTCAGACCATCTTGAAACTGTATATCTTGCTGTTTCAGTGTGAACGTAATTTGTATTTCATGTTCTAAATTTATTCCCCCAAATTTGTCATGTTTTCCATCACTTGTCCATTCTCCTTCTTTAGTATAAGAACTGTAGTTATTTTGTATTTATTTATTTATTTATTTGTTTCTTTTCCAGGAGTCTGATTCTCCTTCCAGCAGTGGAGCCACTATCCAGCTACATGCCCTTTCAGTGGCCTCTATTTCTTCAGCGACACAGATGTCTACTGACCCCAGGGCTACACATCCAGCCAGTTTGATTCCACCTGAACCACAGGTTAGTTAATTTTTCACAGGTCTCCCTTTAGGGAGAACATTCTAATTTTTATCCCGAATAAAATTATTATGTTTCATTGCCTGCAATGCACGATGGATTCTCCTAGATGCACTTCCTTGTTCACACTAGCAGCTCACTCTTCCAGCTGATGAGGCATGTGGCTGACTCGCCATGGACCTGCAATATGAATGTTGCAATGAACAACAGCAACAATAAAAGTCCACTCAGTGGCAGTCCTGTGGTTGAAAATAAGCTGTCACTCAAGCCACAAATGTGCAAATGGATTAGTAACTCGACGATCTACAGAGGGGTATCTAAAGATGTACAACTGGGCAATCCTTGAAATCACATGCCAACAGCAGCAGAAAATTATGCTGGTCTTCCGTCACCTGCCAAGAAACAGAGAGTTGAAATATGCACATAATCACAAATATTAGACAGTTGAGTGTAAAAGGTCAACTGGTCTGATGATCCCCATTTTCTTTCTTTTTTGTGCATTGCTGATGGGAGAATCAGAATGTGCTGTATCTGTGGCCCTATACTTCCTGGTTGTCAATGGTTTAGGTAGCTGCTGGTGCAGTAATAGTGTTGAGATTGTCTTAATTTCACCTTTTACCTGTAATTGAGCACAGTCAGAATGCCACAGCCTTGCTAAGCATTGTTGCTGGCCAGGTACATGTCTCATGGCCACATGGATACCTCTAACAGGATCTATATTGCACAGCCTACTTCCCAGGGCATGAGCATCATTATTTTGTACCAGCCACCTGCTTTGTCACCAAAGCTTATAAAGCACCTTTGTGATGTGAATGCTTTGTGTAAAAAAATTAGGAACTGCATGGCTGTACAAGTCAGCGTGCACCAAGATCCCCGTGGAGCATTGCCGGCACTTTTTTTTTTTTAATTGAATCCATGCATCAAAAGACTCATGTTATTCTGAAGGGGTAGAGGTTATTAATTTTTCTTATACTTAAATTATTTATGTCCCTTTTCTGATCTGTAAAACTACACATATTCCTGACAAGGTTATAACCATCCCATTTGATTTGTCCCACCCCTTCACGCCACCCTTTAATCGAGCAAATTAGCATAAGCAGCAACATTGTCATTTACTGTTTGTACATATTTACAAACACTTTGTTTAAAAAAAAAACCGTTTTGTTTATTTTTTTTTGTAACCCGTGTCATGCAAACGCCTTTAACACGATCTTTATTTCAAGGCTCAGGTGCAAAACAAAGTCTAGAAATGAATGTAAAATATTATCAGTTGAGTTGCTGTGGATTTCCCCTTAACATTCTCTCTTCTCCGTTACCTCCAGAAGCAGATGTCCCTCCCAGGAAACGTTGCACTTCCCTCCCCCACTGACTGTCAGTTTTACCATGAGAACCCCCCTTCCATCAACACTGTCCACCATCAGACATCCCAACCTGTGCCCGTTTTCCACCCCGCTGCGTCCACCAGCTCTCTGCCAAGCCCCCCCGACACACTCCAACACCCTCAGGTAAGAGAACAGCAAGGGAGCGGCTTCGCCTCGCCGCCCAGCTCCAGCAGCCCACACAACATCGGCCGAGGTCAGAATCACTCTCAAGGTCGTTTTGTGCAACAAGGCCACAACGCTGCGCCTGGGTTTAGGAAACAGCAGCAGTACAACAGAAACACCTGGAGGCGCAGGAAGAGGGGTAGCCTTCCTCCTCTTAACCAGAGCAGATGAGAGGCTGAAGCTGTGTGGTAGGTCTCCTTTGCGGTTGGAGGCCTAAGCTGATCAAACTTAATTCTTACTGCTTAAAGGCCTTAAACAGTGCAACTTGACATTTTTTTCTTAAAAGCTGTTAATTATGAAAAGTTGTGATTGTGGAAAGTGATCCACTATGACATATATTTAAGACCTTAAGTAAATCTAAGTTGCGTTCCATTGAACAAAAGGTTTATAATCCATCTCTGCTAAAATCGCAGATGGCACTGTATGATGCGACTCGGCTCTTGCCCATGAAGGCTCTAAGCAATTCAAATTGATTCTTACTGTAAAAGGCCTAAATGGACCAACTTGGCCGTTGTTGCAATTATTGCAATAATGTTTCTGTTGCCAGCCAAGCTGATGTGTACAGCCTAGTTACAGGTCAGCAGTCAGAAGCCACTTGACTTTGTTTTTTTCCATCTAATGCATACCAGCAAGGACTTGAGCTGTGTGAAAGGCATTGTCAATGCTATGTGCAACTTTGGGACTTCTCAGCTCTGTCTTTCCAGTGGCAGAATGCACTGGCTGTTGCTAAAGAAAAGGGGTCGAGGGTTTGGTTTTAAAATAACTGAACCTGTGAAAGATATGTGCCATTGTACTGACTTTGTCCCTCAACCTGCTACAGAGTCGAGTTCCTGTCTAGACTGTTTGATTCTATCTGGAAGTATTGCTGAGGGTTTCAGTGTTCAAATGGTCAAAAAAAGGAAATCTTTCTTGGGAATTTAGGACAGAAAGTAGCCTTTACGGGGCTTTGTTGTGGAGTATAGGGTTTATTCTTTCAATAAAACTCCTTAACTGCTATTATCGTGATTCGGAGCTCTCGAGACTTGAACTATCGTCTATAAAATCTTGTCTTTTTCAGGACCGAATTGAAACACTACCTGTCTATCTATGCAGTGCAATGCGGATTTGATATATTTGGTGTAACGGCACAAAACAGACCTCGGTTTCAAGTGCTTAAACTGTGATGACTTGTTTGAATGTAAAAGTGTTATTTTTTCTGTGTTGAACTCTTTTTTTTTTTTTCCCCAATACCTTTCTGGGGTTTTTTTTTTCTTTTCCGTGTTTTGTCCTTGACCCATTTTGAAATGATATGCATCAGTAGGATGCAATGTTCCATTTCACTGAGGGATTTTTTTTTCTGTTCCAAATTGGCACTATTAATATGGTTTGTACTGTAAATGTTGCCACCATACTTTAGTTTATTGCATTTTTTGGCAATAATGACCTGCTTTTATTTATTTCACCTTTTGTTTTTATTTTATGGGGTTCTTTTTTTTTTTTTTTAATCTTTAATTTCAAGACTACCTTGTGCAATAGACGGATTCGAAAGCCTTGAAGGGATGCGTATACTTACAGCCTCCCAACAGAAGGTGGCGCTAGGGCATAATAACACTAGAAATGTGCCAAAAACCATTATTCTAACATTTCACTCATGTTCGTTAATTTGACATTGCACAACAATCTCTTGAAATATTGACAACTCGTGTTCACATTTTTGACATTAGTTTGTCATTTCATAATAAGTTGGTGCTACTTATTGACAGCAAAGTTTGTGTGTTTTAATCCTTATAACCTAGTCAAATTATGTTCAAGCAACCGGTTTACTGCCTTCTCAAAAACGACCAATTTTTTTTCTTCTTTTGTTCATATGTGTAGCCAATGCTTTCAGTGTTGAGAATTTCTGTTACTTATTTGTTTCTGTAAGCACTGCCAGTCTAACTTAAAATTACATCATCACATAAGGCTTTTTGTTGTAGGTTCCCTTCAGTAATAGACTTCAACTGCAGTCAGTTACTGTCGGCATCATGTCACAACCGCACAGCATTTTTCTCCTTAATAATGACTTGATGAATGTGTGTTGTAAGAGGTGTGCATCATTTCCCAGGGTGGTGTTTCTCTCCTACCTTGCTTACCACTCAGCTTTCCATAGCTTTTTTTTTTTTTTTTTTTAGCTGCAGAAATTACACCTTGGTCCATTCGGTAGGGCCCTGTCTTGGTTTGTTTATAGATTCAATCTTTGTAAAAGGTTTTTGCTCAAATTGGATCCTTTCAAGAAACCAAAATCCACGATGTTGTGATGGCAAAATATTTTTGTGCCGGCGTGTGTTTGACCACTGCAACGGCACAGTCAGGTCATGTTTTTGCCTATGTCGTACTGTTGGACGCAACAAGATAGGAGCAATGTATTCCCATGCATTCAGTGCAACTTGTTACACCCAGTTGCTTGAGGATACAGCGTGTTAGAGGTTAATCTGTCATCCACAATTTATCTTTCTGTGGCGTGGGGGATGGATTGTGATGTGTAAATGAGTGACAAATGGATGTATACCTTGTTTCCTTCTAGGCACCATTTTTATGTAAGGTTTTCTATTTTTTTAATAAACATTTTAAAACTATCGCTACCATGTGCAATTTTCTGGTATGGACCACTAATATATATATATATAAATATAGTAACATGCATGGATAAGTAGACACATTGGTCCTTGACTAACGGGTCCAATCTTCTATTGTGCAATTTTGGTGAGCCTGTGCGAATTGTAGCCTCAGCTTCCTGTTCTTAGCTGACAGGAGTGGCACCCGGTGTGGTCTTCTGCTGCTGTAGCCCATCTGCCTCAAGGTTCGACGTGTTGTGCGTTCAGAGATGCTCTGCTGCATACCTCGGTTGTAATGAGTGGTTATTTGAGTTACTGTTGCCTTTCTATCAGCTCGAACCAGTCTGGCCATTCTCCTCTGACCTCTGGCATCAACAAGGCATTTTCGCCCACAGAACTGCCGCTCACTGGATATCTTCTCTTTTTCGGACCATTCTCTGTAAACCCTAGACATGGTTGTGCGTGAAAATCCCACTAGATCAGCAGTTTCTGAAATACTCAGACCAGCCCGTCTGGCACCAACAACCATGCCACGTTCAAAGTCACTTAAATCACCTTTCTTCCCCATTCTGATGCTCGGTTTGAACTGCAGCAGATCGTCTTGACATGCCTAAATGCATTTAGTTGCTGCCATGTGATTGGCTGATTAGAAATTTGCGTTAACGAGCAGTTGGACAGGTGTGCCTAATCAAGTGGCTGGTGAGTGTATATATATATATATTTTTTTAAAGGTTTAAAAGATCATTGGCTAAACCCAATATGCTAATAAAAAAAAGAAAAAAAAGGCAAATGTATGTAGGTGACCAGTCAGGCCAATTTTCCTCCAACCACTCAGGTGTGGTACCTGTTGAGATACATTGCCTAAGCATTTTTTTATTACATGCATTTTTTTTTTCTATTGTTGCAATATGGATGTCTTCCCACACCCTGCTACGATTGTTTGTATGGTAAATGATGCCAGTATTAAACGATGTTGAATCAGTTACTTGCTATAAGTGACTGTTATGGGAGATTCACTTAATTGTAAGAAACAAGAAGTTCTAAGTCGTGCACATTTATGACACAATTTGGCGTGGGGGGTGGGGGGGGGTTTAGAAACCATATATCTGAGCCACTTAATTTAAACAGACATACTGAGACTTGATGTCGTATAGCATCAGTTGCATATTTTCCTCAAGGGTGTACAATTAAAAATTCCCACTTTTTAATTAAATAAAAACGGGACCATCTTCACCCACCCCACTCCAGTCAGCCCTGTGTGCGCATTCTCTCACTGAGCTGATAATATTATTTTACTTAACATAACTACACTGGTGTTATGGAGGAAAATTATACTGTAATTCACAATAAATGGTAAATGTGTTTATACATCATACTTGGTATGTAGGAGGAGGAGATGGAGCACATATTGACTGCTTTAGCATGCATTGGTAATGTAATTACTAATGGCCGTACTGGTCAGAAGCTGCACTGTTCTAAATGAGCATGAGCATGTGTTGTACAGCCACGCAGACACCCCGTTCCTTTATCGATAAGGGACAACTGATATTAGTATAACACAAAATAAAAGGCCTAGAAGTGTGTAATTACATGGGCGCTTGCTTACTCACCTGTCATTACCATCCATTGATACTGTAGATTATACCATTAAATCAGCGCCTCCATCCAGTGCATGGCCATTCGTTGAGGGGATCTGAGGTGAGTACAGGGGGGCGATAACAAGCCCAATGGAAAATGTCAGCTTTTTGAGTTGTTGGATAGATTAAGTCGAAGTAAAGTCAAGTCAATTTTATTTGTATATCTCAATATCACAAATTACAAATGTGCCTCAGTGGGCTTAACAGCAACACAACATCCTGTCCTTAGACCCTCTCATCGGATAAGGAACAACTCCCTAAAAAAAAAAACTGAGAAAAAATAGGAAGAAACCTCAGGGAGAGCAACAGAGGAGGGATCTCTCTCCCAAAACGGACAACGTGCAATGGATGTTGTGTTTACACACTTTACACAATCCAACATTGAAAGAGGATAAACAGAATTATAATGGACTTATAAAATTTATGAAGAATATGATGCACAGGATGCCAAGCAGTGTCCAGTCGCCACTGGAACAGTCGAGGACCCAAGCCACGTGACCACCATCATCACGTAAACAAATAAAAATTATATGGATTTATAAGATATATAAAAAGAAAATGTGAGGCGGGGAATGCCAGGCAGCGTCCAAGTGGCGACCACCATCACCACGGAGACCTGGGAGGAGAACTGGGTGCATGTGCTCACAAGAGAGACTCACATGACACCATTCACACACACAAAAGGAGAAAGGAGAAGACATCATTCAGAGAGAGAGAAAAGACGTGAGAGAAGAGAACAGTTTGCAATAATCATTAGTCATAATCTATACGCTATAACCTCGTCAGCAGAACAGTGGTTGATTCATTAAGATGAAAATCTTGCACAGTCTGCCTTTATGAACTTGAACACGCCACTGCTGAATTCAAGGGATCGCTATTTGATGGATTATTTCATCACTGCCGTTTTACTCTCTAGGAGAGATGTGCTAGGGCACTGTTTCTTAAGCAATGGGTTTGGGCCTGAAATAGGTTACATATCATTTTTCGGTTGGCCCCAACATGGCAAGAGTATTCTAGCAGTTAAATGACACTGACATTTAAATCAGCCCTTGTATCCACAGTGTATCTATGATATGAGTCTACTGCAATGTTTCATTATTTCTAAAGGGGGCACTCTTGGATAATGCTATCAATTTATTTTACCAGCTACACTTCAGGCCTTTCACTGGGGTCCAGATACTGGGAACAAGAGAAGGATGATGTTTTCAACTAAGTCACTATAAGATTAGTGACATTTTATTTCAATTAAAACCTAAAAAGAGTTGCCATTTTAAACCTGACTGACACAAGGCTGAGGGATTATAGCTAATTTCTCTGTCGTCATCAGATTTCCTGGATCTGTCCTCATCCATACTGATACAGTAGCTTGGCAGCGGCTGTAGTCAGTAATACCGCTGAAAGCTGCCTATTTGTCCCAGAAGGCCATATTAATTGAATCAGGGTGACAGGAATACATTGATCGCACATCAAAAACCATAGCTATTCAATACAAACTTTTATTTTTTCATTATTATTTTTTGTTTAAAACCACACACATACATGGAGGAAAGCATGTGTACTCTGGATTTTCATCCCTTCATACCACTGAGGTTCTGTTTTCCTTACCATCTAACGGGTAAATCAGAAACTCATGAGTTCAAATTCACACAATGAAAAATAATAATACGTAGTTGTGTCAGCTCTGACTCTTATCATCAATGCAGGGTGAGGCTTCGGGACAACTAAAACGGTGCTGTGGCTTCCTTTCGTTGTCGCTCATTTCCAGCTCAGTGTGGTTGTTTGCACACAGATCGCACTATCTGAGAACCCCTGTGGCCTTTATCAAGAGATTGAGTGGTAAGACTTTGTGGTAAGTGTTTTAAAGTGTAAAGAAAAGGTCAGTTCATGACAACTGATGTTCTCGAGAGTGTTGAATATTGGTGCATGCTGGGATACAAGGAATTATAAAAATGAGACTCGTCATGCTGTGATAGAGAAAAAGAGGATATCAGCTGTATTTAGAGTGAAACTGTGTTGCATTGGATCTCATTTTTTCCCCACTTCCTGTCCTTGAAGTCAAAGTGCTGAAGGTCGATTACTCCCTCAAAATGTGCAAATCATATGGTCACACACAACAACACTTACTCATACACAACATGCACACCAACTCTCTCTCTCTCTCTCTCTCTCTCTCTCTCTCTCTCTCTCTCTCTCTCTCTCTCTCTCTCTCTCTCTCTCTCTCTCTCTCTCTCTTTCTCTCTCTCTCTCTCTCTCTCTCTCTTCCACATTTCCCCTGACAGAAAAGAAGAAAATAGTCGTGACAAGACATCAGGATAAGAGCCATGTCTATTGGGGGACAAAGTTAAGGTAAGCACATTTGTGGTAGATGGTTGAAAACGTGTGCTGGTAAATTTATTCATTAGTTTGTCACATTGATTTGTTTGCTGGCATTTTTCTTCAGTATGTTTTCTTACATATTTGGTGTTAGTTGTACGATTAAGTTTCAGTGGCTCCAAGGCCCTGGCAGGAATGTACATTGTTAGGTTTTGCAGCAGTTATCTAAGACTTTGGAATTTCCTTATTATAATCTGTACAGAGCTTGCTGAATGTTGTTATATTTCTTGTACATTTTGGTTATGGGGCAGCACGGTGGCGCAGTGGTTAGTGCAGTCGCCTCACAGCAAGAAGGTGCTAGGTTCCAACCCTGGGGTAGTCCAACCCTGGGGGTCATCCCAGGTTGTCCTCTGTGTGTAGTTTGCATGTTCTCCCTAGGTCTGTGTGGGTTTCCTTCAGGTGCTTTGGTTTTCTCCCACAGTCCAAAGACATGCAGGTCAGGTGAATCGACCATACTAAATTGTCTCTAGGTGTTTGTGTGTGTGTGTGTGTGTGTGTGTGTGGGCCTGTGATGGACTGGCGGCCTGTCGAGGGTGTCTCCTCACCTGCCGCCCAATGACTGCTGGGATAGGCTCCAGCATCCCGTGGCCCTACTACGGATAAGCGGCTTGGATAATGGATGGATGGATTTTGGTTATGTTGGGAAAAGGGCTTGAGGAAGGGCTGGACTGGAGGAGTAACTCATTGCTTTGTATCTTGGATCTCTTACCATCCTGTTGAAGTAAAGCTTATGTTGAGCCAAATACGTGTGTATATAGGAAGAGATATCGGTATAGGTGTGTATAGTTTTTGTGTATTATAGTTCAGTGGTGTACCGGATGTCTTTGCCTCTGAAAGGTCAGTATGCTTGCTGTTTCTGGACTTGTTGCATGGGCTCAGGTCTTATGAACCTGCTGAGGAGAATGAAACGTGTCTGTAAGTCTTTGGAGAATGAAACGTGTCTGTAAGTCTTTGGCTGCTGTGACATTTCTATCAGTCCATGACTGTTTGATTTGCAAATTAATTTACATACAAGAAAATGGTTATGTATTTTATGTTTTGGGCTAATAATACATCAATGTCACACTGTGTGAAAAGAGAGCTGCACAATTTTCTCTGCATTTTAGTTATCAGTAAATGTAGACTGATGTATAATATGGAATGATGACATGTGACATGTCCACCCTACACCTTCATACTACACAAGGATGTCTTTCATTAGCTAGAAAACAAAACAAGAGTATATGTTCCCTCTCTGTCTTTAGCTTGCCTTAATCCTTCCTTCCTTCTTTCTTTTCTCATATACATAGATATGGAAAAAATGCGATCTAAGCCCCTGTGTTATCACCAAACTGGCACATGTTCACTATTATAGCGTTTCCAGCATGTAGCTGAGTGGTGAAAGATCATAAAGTTAGCAGACAAAGTGGACAAAATGGAGGTCATAATACTTGTACTTGCACACTTCTCTTTCAAGGGAGGGGTAGAAAAGAAAATATAAAGAGAAGAACAGGATTAAACAAAAAAGAAAAGTCGCCAACCTGTTTTGGATTACCAGAGAATGTGAGAATGCACTATTTACCCTATTATTTGTTTGGACTTGCCTTGTTTTATTGCAGACATTAATCTTACTTACATAAATTTACAGTGAAATTCATTGATTTATTTGCAAACAAATGTCCTTATTTTGTGGACTTAAACAATTGCCCATCAAACTGTGTTGAAGCCCAGCAAGAAGATTCAACTAAGTGGTAAGTTTCCCCAATGCTAAAGTAATCAGTGATTTTGTCTTTTTTTTTATTCTGAACGATGTCCAATTATGTTTTAGTGATATCTAGGCTCAAAAAAGTGAAACTGCTCCATCATTCTGTTACCACAGCAGTGATGTGGTTTGAGCTGTTTCTTTTTGACTTTCTCTTGGGTAATTAGTAGTCTAGTTACCTAAGAGATCATTTTAATATATATTATAAATATTGTTATTTAGATTTTTAGATTTTTTGTATTTATTATAATTATAATATTATTAATTATAATTATTTTATTTTATAATTATTATAATATATTTAAATTACATATTTTGTAATATATATATATATACAATTTAATATTGTATTTTATTATATTTATAATGTATACATATTATAATTATTTTAATTATAATTTTATATAATATATATAATATACATATAATTATAATTAAAATAATTATAATATTTGTATAGATTATAAATTTAATGTAAATAAAAAGTAAGAGATAATAAAAAGTGGGGTAGACCACTTTTTTCTTTATAATAAGGTCCCAAACCATCGATCAATTAATGTGGAACACGCCATTGACATATTTGTAGTATGTGTGGTCCTGCACTACTATGTTCGTCTGAAACATCTAGCCACTGCATAGTACGTTTTCTGTGCACACAAACTAGTGATCAGAGTTGTCAGTCTGTTCCCATGTCAAACCAATAGCACACAGGCAGGGACTACATGAAGGTATGACCAGTGCTGCAGTGATCTGGGGCCATAATGAATAAAGGTCTCTGGGATGAGTGCTGTAGGAACGCACCCTTGCTACAACACAATTGCACTTGTGCCATTTATAAGCCTTAGAGGGGTGTTAGCTCTTTTGTTCAGAAGTTCTGAGAAAGACTTCAGAAAGATCTGGGTCAGCAGAAATATGAGCGCTGGAGAGCAAAGACGTCATGTTTATCAGTGGACAAAGTATTCAGTGACAACTCGGAGCCCTTGGTTTTAGGATTATCCTGAAGTGTCTGGGTTTCTGTTTGAGATCTTGTATAGGCAGGCAGGGTGACTTGGTTTGAAGTAAGGTTGAGATGCTATTTCTGAACTAGTGTGGGGTGAGCAATAGCTTTATGATTTAGCCTTAGCCTCTTTCGTAGCTACTGGGTTATCAGGCCGTGTGCAGCAAATACATGGCACTGTGTCTGCATCTGTATTTTGTTGTTTAATCCATCTCCATGATGGTCAATTGGTAGAAAATCTAATTAAAAAAAAAATCTATGGATGCTCAGATTATTAGGTGACACAGTGGCACAATGGTTAGCACTATCATCTCACAGCAAGAAGGTCCTGGGTTCGAAGGGGTTGTCCAACCTTGGGGGTCATCCCAGGTCGCCCTCTGTGTGGAGTTTACATGTTCTCCCCGTGTCTGCGGTGGGGTTTTCTCCAGGTACTCTGGTTTCCCCCACTATCAAAAAGACATAAATGTTAGGGTTAATACTCCTGTCTGTGTCCCCGACCGAGGCATGGCAAGACAGACTGGAGTTGGTCCCCGGGTGCTGCACGGCGGCTGCCCACTGCTCCTAGCTACACAGCTAGGATGGGTTAAATGCAGAGCATAATTTCTCTATGGGGATCAATAAAGTATCTCCAAATCAAAAAATCAAAAATATTAAAATGGAACAATAACAATAAATGCGACCTGGAAGGTTTTTCACAGCAAGTCATAAGAAGGAATTGCTTATTTTCTTCCCTCCTTCCAATGAGGTTACACAAGACCAACCTTGGTGGAAGGAAAGATCCGATTCCTTGGCTCGCAATTTAATCTTGTAATGTGCCATTCATACTTTTAAGTTTTCTGATAAATTGCAAAGGCATGACAGAAAAGGGATGTACACATGTATTGCTTGTCTGGCTACTGATGATATTTGAAAGCACTGATGCAGATTGAGGAGAGGGAACATACAAATTTGAATATATATTTGTTATTTATTTTTTTCCAACAACTTTGAGCCTACACATGCCGTTTATGTTAAAACTTGGCTAAATTTGGTTGAAAAGTGAAAGCCTAGTAGAATATCTGTATCTTGGCAAGTAAATTATTTGTCCTGCTGATTACCTGATGTGCAACCCCACTAATATTTCAATAAAAGCAATTGAAAACGACCAACTTTTGTGAGTCTTCATGTAGGGGAGGAGTGAGAGAGATAGAGACATTGTTGGCAATATTCAGACAGATTGGTTTGATTTGGAGGAAATGAAGGTAGCAAGAACGAGACCGAGGTCTGTTGTATGGGGGTATTTTCAGGTTGTTCAACAAAAGCTTGTAAAATTAATGATGTGTGAGCAACACACTATGACAGTAACACCCCACAGTGTTGAGACACCTTTGTTTTAGGCACCCTGTTCATCTGATGGGTCTGATGGGAAGCTCAGGTGTGCCTAGACAAAGGTGCATATGGTTTCATTTGTTAATCTGTGTGTTTAACGTGTTAACTTTGTGTATTTCTTTAATTAGAGGCGATTTGCATTTGTAAATTGGTTATTGGGGAAAACAATATATTCAACTGTTTATTTCAGTAGGGAAACAAAAGGACTTTGATGAGGCTCTGGTGGACATGATTATCATGGATTCAGATGAGGCCGTCTACCCTCATCTGTCCCGTTCCATCTGTGCCCTGTGAGAGGATACTCTCCTTAACTAAAAAAGAAAGCATATAAATCCCAAAACACTTGAGCAAATTGATTTCCTCAATAAAGATTCCTGACAACACTCCCTCCCTCATCTAGTCCCAGTCATACAAGCACTGTCCATCACAGAATTTCCAATTCTATGTATGATTTTCATGCAAATATTATTAAGTTTCCTTTATTAAGCCCCTTGGGGAAATTCAGTTACTGCAGATTAACCCATCCTAGCTGTGATCTGTGTAGCTAGGAGCAGTGGGCTGCCACCTCCATGCAGCACCCAGGGGCCAACTCCAGTTTTTCTTTCCATTACCTTGCTCAGGGGCACAGACAGGAGTATTAACCCTAACATGCATGTCTTTTTGATGGTGGGGTAAAGTGGAGCACTTGGAGAAAACCCACCGCATACACGGGGAGAACATGTGAACATGCAAACTCTACACATACGACGACCTGGGATGAGCCCCAGGGTTGCACAACCCCAGAGTTCGAACCCAGGACCTTCTTGCAGTGAGGCGATAGCACTGCCAACTGGGCCACCGTACTGCCCCATCACCAAAATGTACAAGAAATATAACAACATGAAATGCTTGAAACGTTGCAAACTGGTTGCAACTGCATGTAAAATCCACAGAGACCCTTAAATAAAGCAAAAACACCTGCAGTTATTCAACAATCTGGAAGTTACTTACATATGTTCCTGAAATAAACAAACCTGACTTATATAGAATACGCGAGCCTTCATATATATAAGAAGGCCTTCATATGTTTATCACAGAAAGGTGAATCAGTTCATCTGGACACAACGTTTATTGAGAGAAACGTTTCACCACCCATCTAAGTGGCCTCTTCAGTCTTAACTGACTGCATGTATCCCCACCCTTTTAAACAATACAGTGATAACGACCAAAAACAACGATCAGCTTCATATGCAAATGTGGGTGTGAGGGCTACACCCATAGACAATGGCTGTAGACCGTTTTGCAACTGTTCTCCAATCCTCTGTGAATAGTGCACATGGCCATTGAAACTCTAGTTAATGGTCACAGCAGTTTACATATGAAACTGATCGTTGCTTTCGGTCGTTATTCCACTGTGTTGTTTATTAGGGTGGGGACACCTGCAGTCAGTTAGACTGAAGAGGTCACTTAGATGAGTGATGAAACGTTTCTGTCAATAAATGTTGTGTCCAGATGAACTGATTCACCTTTCTGTCATAAACATATGAAGGCTCATGTGTTCTACATAATCCAGGTTTGTTTATTTCAGGATATTGTAGACTACTCTTAAACAAAAATATATGTAAGTAACTTCCAGATTGTTGAATAATTGCAGGTGCTTTTTTAAGAGTCTCTCCATGGCTTTTGCATGCATTTCCTCAGCAGTTGCAACCAGTTTGCAATGTTTCAAAACAGCAAATCCTTCTCTGAAGCAGTTAGCTGAACGCTTCAGAAGGCCTCGTTTCTCCCATCACTGCAATCAGCATGTTTTCTTCTTCCTTTCTTCTTCTTCGTTGTGTTTTTTGTGTGCAGAAATGTGATAATACAAACAATAAGGGGACTTCCTTGTCTTCTGGTGTGCTCTACATCAATCCCTGATTTCAAACTGTGTGTTGGGGCCCACAAGTGAGTCATGGAACGTGTACAATAAACATAAGGAAAAAAAGGTATACCAAATGTTTTTATTTTTTAATCTAATTTAATAATTTTGTTTTAATTAAATAATTACATTTTAATTAATTTAATTAAATAATTTTAATAAAATAATTTAATTTTAATTAAATAAATTTATTTTTTATTTACAAAAATATCCTGCTCTCAGGGTCGGCGCGGATGCTGTAGCCTATTCCAGCAGTCATTGGGCGGCAGGTGGGGAAACACCCTGGGAGGAAACCGCAGCCCCCAGAGGAAACCCATGCAGACACGGAGAGAACATGCAAACTCCACACAGAGGACAACCCAGGACAACACCCAAGGTTGGACGACCCGGGGGCTCAAACCCAGGACCTTCTTGCTGTGAGACGACTGCGCTAACCACTGCGCCACCGTGCTGCCAAAACTAAAACCACTTCGGAGGAATTCATTTTGACAGACAAATTGATGTTCTGCTGCCAAGACAGCTTGACTACGTTGTCCACATGTACTAGTATGCATTGGTATGTATTGCAAGTATTTCTCACTGATGGAGATTAGAAAATGAGCAACTCAAACAATCAGTTTTGTCGTTCTTCCACCATCCACTGATGTGGATGACAGAAATAAGTCAGTTTGCTTTCTCAGGCTACAGTGATACAGGCAACATTGGCAAGTATTGATTGTATTATAGAAATGTCACTTCTGCAATTACTACATGGAAACAAGGTCGAACACTGACAAAATTCCCTTTCAGAACCAATGGTCCAGTGCATGAAGAGCAGGAAGACACAGGCAGGAACTCTGATTTCAGCTTAATCTCTCTTTTTGAGGTAAAATAATTGTGCCTGGACCTCACCAAGTGTCTCGCCTATCATGTTAACATCACTTTTTTTCCTCTAGTGTATGTTATTGCTCATTCACAGCTGCTTAAACAAATCTTAGGATGTCTTCAATGATCCATGACTATTCATAGGTCATCTACTGGGTTCATCCTCTCTTTTGTTGTCTCTAAGAGGTCAGAAAGACCCCAGATAGTCTACATCGTGTTTGGTTACATCACTCTATCCAGCCTCTAGCAAGTACCAAGGTATAAGGAGACCTTTTTTTTTGTGGTGTAAAAAATGACACAGTCCCTGAAAAGCAAACACAAAAGTGCATGCAAACACAATTACACATATTTTCTAATCGTTACTACATTGTGGACATGATGAAGCAAGTCCTCCAGGACAACCCAGGGAGGTCATCAGGCAAACATCAGGGTTTGACAAACAGATTTACAGATGTTTTAATTTAGCCAAGAGAGTCCAAAGTGACATTATGGATTCTTGAAAGGTATATAATGTTTTATAATGAATTCATTTATGACCTTGACATATTTCATGTAATCTTCCCCCCAATACTGACCTCTGTAAATAGCTTGGCAAATGACTCATGAAGAATGAGCACATGCATTTTCGTTGACTTTCAGTATACACACACACACACACACATATAGTATATATATATATATATATATATATATATATATATATATATATATATCAGTGGTGGCTGCTGACCAAAGTTTTTGGTGAAGCAACCACCCAACCAAACCCCCCCATTATATTTTTAAAACATCCCTCACTGATTTCAAATGAGCAGCCAGAACATCATCATAGCGGGAAAACACTTCTGCCGTCTCTCTGTAGTTTCCTTTATTATCGTATTTTTCACTCTCATAATGACCCCTAAATGCCTCCTCCTGACGCCCCAATAATGACACAGAATCAATCAACCTTTTCAGAATGTCACGGTTTTTCCAGAATGTGTCATTATGCTTTGCCAACTGGAGACGCTTGCCTTCATCAATCAGAGTATCAGTCCTCACATTTCCCAACAGACTTGATTGCACGGCTACACTGACATGGTCCTTTGATTTTTCATGAAGCTTAACAGATCTGTCAAAATTTCATAGATCCTCAAATCCATCTCTTGCAAACTTTGAAGAACATCCATCTCCTGCAGCAGCACACTTAAACATCACGCAAGGCCAGCAATACAAGCGGTTTGTTAGTGCACTCCCCGTTAACCACTCCACCTTGTCATACCTTTCTAGGTATGACAAGGTGGAGTGGCTAACACTTAAAACTCCGACTTACCGAGCCCACTCTCTGCACCAGCTTGATGAGGGGCTTTGGTCTCCCATGTGCCTCACTCCTATTTTTTCCTCATGGGAGAAAGTGTGAAAAGATTCCCGTATGATGTTTGCATCCATTATAATTCTTCTTTGCAAAAATTGCGTAAGACAGGACAGGAGCTAGCTAAACTAGCAGCTAGCTTCCTAAGCTCGTTAGAATAACTAACGTTAGCCTACAGTGCAGGGCTACTACACGAGGTCAAGATCAAAAAGGCAAATATAAAGATGAATAAAGATCTGAACAGATTAATTAATCATTATAATATTTACTATATATATATGTGTGTGTGTGTGTGTGTATGTATATATATGTACATATGTATATATATAAGAACCACCAAAAACTACTATAGTAATCACTTATTTATCTTAGGTTAATGTTTTTTTTATCTTATCTTTCACCATGCTTCGAATACCAAAAGGTATGATAAAGATTGGAGAATGGCTTAACTGGTGTTCTCTGATTGGTTAGATGGGTGTCAATCATTTTCAGGTCGAGTAAAGACGCGATGAAGCACTGCTTCACTGGGTGGGCATTAAAACGCGTCATAAACCATAACTGTCCAATCAACAACGTGTAAGGTACCACGTCAACTTAAATTCACTTACACTGGGTTAGTGAAGCAGAACACTCCCCTGTGTCACCTGAGGAGGGCGCTGTGTTGCACAATACCCACAGCACTTTTTTTTTTAACAGTGACACTTGTTTGTGTTTGATTCACAGAGGAAATAGTCATTCTAATGAAATGTTGGCCTCTAAAAGATATGTTTTATGTGATATGTGTTATGTTTTTTGTTTGTTTTTTGGTGAAGCACTGCTTCACTTATTGTTTTATATTGGCCTATACCTAGAAAGATAACACATTAGTTCAATTTATTTCACATTGCATAGATATTGTTAACTGGCATCTTTTTCTTAAGAATATGACCGTGGTTAAGGCAAACAACTTTGAAGCCCTTTTTTTTTTTACCTGCACATTTACACTTCTCCTTGGTGTTTAGCAACATAAATTGTTTGATTGGTGTGCCAGGAGTCAAAGACAGTTGCATGGACGATCAGTAATGTGATTTGCAGGTTATAAGTTTTGACCCGTGCGGCACAGTGGCGCAGTGGTTAGCACGGTCGCCTCACAGCAAAAAGGTCCTGGGTTCGAGCCCCGGGGTAGTCCAACCTTGGTGGGTCGTCCCCAGTCGTCCTCAGTGTGGAGTTTGCATGTTCCCCCCGTGTCTGTGTGGGTTTCCTCCGGGGGCTCCGGTTTCCTCCCACTGTCCACTGACATGTAAGTCAGGTGAATCGGCATTACTAAATTGTCCCTAGGAATGTGTGTGTGTGTGTGTGTGTGTGTGTGTGTGTGTGTGTGTGTGTGTGTGTGTGTGTGTGTGTGTGTGTGTGTGTGTGTGTGTGTGTGTGTGTGTGTGTGTGTGTGTGGGAGGCTGTGATGGCCTGGTGGCCTGTCCAGGGTGTCTCCCTGCCTGCTGCCCAATGACTGCTGGAATAGGCTCCAGCAACCCCGAGAGCAGCATAAGCTGCAAAGAAAATGGATGGATGGATGGAAGTGTTGACCCATTTACGTACTTTCTCTCTCTCTCGCTCGCTCGCTCGCTCGCTCTCTCTGCTCCACTGGAACACCAGCATGTATGCCACTGATAAACTCATTGCCACTCATATGCTACCAGTAGCCCTCTCTTTGAATGACAAATTCCCACTCTAGTGTTTCCTGACTCCTGGTACCACATGAGATGTGTAAATTTGCTTTTTCTTCCTTGAGTAAAACCTGATCACAAGTGTGGTGCGTTACTGTATGAATGGACTGAATCTGATGTTGATGAAGACACTTTGAGGTACTATTTGTTTCGTCAAAGAATTACTGCTTTTGGAAGGGGTCAGATATGGAGTCAGGATGAGGCCACACAGAATCACAAATACTTTGAGGCAATTTTTTTATGTGTGTGTGTGTGTGCGTACATGGGGGGGGGGGCATGTTATGTCTTGCAGAGTTTTTTCTGTGAATTGATGCCGTATACAGTATATCCCAGAAAGTTGGATCGGTTCATCTGGACACAGCGTTTAGTGGGAGAAACCATCTCCGTCAATCTCCTGACGAAGCCACTTAGATCAGTGATGAACCTTTTCTCCTACTAAACGTTGTGTCCAGATGAACTGATTCAACTTTTGGTATTTTCTTACCTGGGGTTATTGAGCATGCATCAAGACATATGTAGTATACATTTTGTAAATTATTATTGTGCTTCAGCTCATAATATAGCACTACCTGTACTTGAGCGTTTATGGTTCAGTAGTCTTTTTGTTCTTGCTGCATATGCAGCAACCGCCAGAGACAGTATATCACCTTTTATTAAAACCCTTGTGGGTGACTGCATTGTGGGCAAGCATGCCAAAGATGTAAAAATCCATGCACAGCAAGCCTTGAATCATTCTATCCAACAAGCTTGCCTCCTTACCCACCTTACCTAGTTACGTACAATGCATTAGATTAGATTAGATTAGATTAGATTAGATTAGATTAGATTAGATTAGATTAGACCAGATCAACTTTATATTTCACAGTTGTGGACATGTTCTTTTGGTTTATCCCAGAAACAATACACATAAAGTATAAATATTATTTACAGCACATGATATAGACAAGTCCGGCATGACAAACAGCTCCAAAAAACATGTGCTCACCTGTGCAATAATGTCATCAGCATGAATATCAGGAATTAGAATTTCTTGATAGTATTGAAGACATCAGGATTCAAAAATAATCCAAACAAAGTCGTGTTGTCTCATGCTAGTCGAAATGTTCTGAAAGTGAGGCCATATGACGTACATGACGTTTTGGTGTACAGAGCACTGTATGCCAGAACAACCAGAGACAAGAACAGTTTCTCTCTGCAGGCTGTCCCTCTGATGAACACTTAACATTGTCATAATAAATCTAAGCATGCTGTATATACTACATATTGTGCATATACATGCATATTCTGTCATGTCCACTTACCTCGTATATATAAGTAACCAGCTACCATTTATTTCAGCATCTTTGCACTCTGCACCATTTATTACCTTCCTGTTTCACCTGTATATAGTCACTCCTTGTATATATTCCTGAAGATTGTTGTGCTGTTATTCCATGTAAGTACACTTAGAGCCACTAAACTGGAGTCAGATTCCATGTATGTGCAAACATACATCCATCCATCCATTATCCAAGCTGGTTATCCCAATGTTGGAGCCTATCCCAGCAGTCATTGGGCAGCAGGTGGGGAGACACCCTGGACAGGCCGCCAGGCCATCACAGATGTGCAAACATACGTGGCTAAATAAAGATTATTCAGATTCTGACTCTGACATAAAAGCCATCAACTGTATGTCAGCTTATGGATATGTATTCAACATAATCATAAGGCCGTGTAGCAAAGACAACAATAGTGCAGTTACTCATGAATACTTGAAATTGACCGTGATGAATATTTCATAGCACTTAGCTCAATTCACTGTCATGTGTTGAGGGGGCAGCCAGGAATCGCCACAGCCGGGATGCGAACCCAGGTCGCCCCGGGTTCTCCTCGTGTCTGTGTAGGTTTCCTCTGGGTGCTCCAGTTTCCTCCCACAATTCAAAGACATGGAGGTCAGGTGACTCGGCCATACTAAATTGTCCCTAGGTGTGAATGTGTGTGTGTGTGTGTGTGTGTGTGTGTGTGTGTGTGTGTGTGTGTGTGTGTGTGTGTGTGTGTGTGTGTGTGTGTGTGTGTGTGTGTGTGGGCCCTGTGATGGACTGGCAGCCTGTCCAGGGGGTCTCCTCACCTGCCGCCAAATGACTGCTGGGATAGGCTCCAGCATCCCCGCAACCCTGAGTAAGGACAAGCGGTTTGGATAATGGATGGATGGACTGCCATGTGTTCTACTCTGTATCGGCACTGCCCCTGCTGCTCACAGCACGGTACTGCATCGGCTTGCTCTCCAGGCTTTTGACATGCTGTGCGTGCATGAAATAATCACACAAGTAGTCATAATTGCATTTATAAATATAAGAATTATACTTTTGAACACACCACAGTTACAAGAAGACAAAGATATTCAACAAATTGATGGCAAGGAGTGTAGCATTTGCTTGTAATTTACAGAGGTAACTACGACCCTCCCACATCCTGTGATACACTTTCCATCAGTTTATGAACAATCGTGGTTAAATTAATTATAAAACCTTGCATGAATATCTTGTCTACAGCCAGATAAGCCTTGTGTTTAGAGATGGAGTGTTTATTCAGGTGTGACCAGAGTATTTAAACTAGCAAACTGCAATCAGTTATGTCCATACCTCTATTTTTAAATATCACGTTATACAAAGTATACTCCTGTATACTTTGATTCCCTGTGCATTTGCTGTACTTGCTGATAAAAATTATTCCAATTTTCATTTCGATCCCTGGAACATGTATTGTTCCTCAAATAAATCCTGTCATTGTAAGTGTTGCATGCTGAACGACTGCAGCAGTAAAGCATCTCACTGCCTAGCAAGGCAATGGTCACTATTTACTTTTACAGCTTAGTTATTTGCATCTATTCTCGTGGATACCTGTAACACCTAGCTATAAAAGTACTCGCCCTAGCAAGTGGGAATTTGCATAGTGTGGCTAGTTCTGCCCTTAAAACCTTAGACAAGATGAAAGGCATTACGGTCGGTGATCGAATAAGCTCGGAGATGATACTTTAGTCTGACATTTGGGCACAATGTAGCCTGCAGTGACAAGATACAGGATGCGTGTGACAGGTAAACTGACTGCTGGATGATTAATTTTCCATGGCTTAGATCTAGATCTTCCTCGAGTGTCGATGGAAAGTGGTTGTTGTGAAGGGAGTGGGAGGACTTTAAATTGCTTAATTTGCGTTTCAGCTTGGCTTGCAACAAGGAAACAGTTTAATAGATGAAAGAAATATACGGGGCATGCTTGTCAGACATCCTGTTGCAAGCCATCCCTCTCTTTGGCTGTGGCAGATTAGAGAGTGGCTTTTTGATTTAAAAGCAGACATCATTAGAATTTATATCTACTAGATATGGTCAGAACATTTCCCTTCTGTTGAGCGATTGCCGAAATCTTGAGATGTGTATCGCTCAAAACAGTTTGGGTAATTCTTGTTGATGGTAATTCATTGACAAACTCTGCTTAGATGTTGCTCTCTTTTGGATTTCTTGCATCCATATGAGTCAATGCCCTCGTTGAGAACATCCACCCATCCATCCATTATCCAAACTGTTTATCCTTACTCAGGGTTGCGAGGATGCTGGAGCCTATCCCAGCAGTCATTGGGCAGCAGGTGGGGAAACACCCTGGACAGGCTGCCAGTCCTTCAAAGGGCCAACACACACACACACACACACACACACACACACACACACACACACACACACACACACACACATACACACACACACACACACACACACACACACACACATACACACACACACACACACACACACACACATTCACACCTAGGGACAATTTAGTACAGCGATTCACCTGACCTACATGTCTTTGGACTGTGGGAGGAAACCGGAGCACCCAGAGGAAACCCACACAGACACGGGGAGAACATGCAAATGCCACACAGAGGATGACCTGGGACGACCCCCAAGGTTGGACTACCCCGGGGCTCAAACCCAGGACCTTGCTGTGAGGTGACCACGCTAACCACTGTGTCACCACGCCGCCCTCATTAAGAACAATGAGTATTTTATTCAAAAAGATTTTTCAGAATAATCTGGTTTATCTTCTTTATAAATTACCCCTAAAATTGTCAAAAAATAAATGAAAGAACCCTGATAAATAGAACAAACTGATATTAAAAAAATGCTAAATTAAATCAGGCTTAAAAATTGATTGATTTGAGATCCAGAATGTAGGGTTGGATGGATGGATGGATGGATGGGAGGATGGTTGGGTGGGTGGTGGATGACCCCAGTCCAACCTAATCTCTCACAATGTTTTTATGGACTCCACTCACCCATCTGTTCACACCTGCCATCTTCACTCAGATCATCCTCTCTTTCTGGGTGTCCAGGGAGTCAGGAAGGCTGGGAGCTTTTTTGGGTTCTGCTTAAACTCGCAGCATGTTTGGTAAATCCAGCAGTGCACTGAAGCAGCTGTGTCCCTCTAATGAAGACGACAGTCTAATTACAGAAGTCCCTCATTAACACATTCTGCTAGAGCTTTTGTTTTTAGGCCAGACAGCCAACTGCTTGCAATATTTTTGAAAATAGAAATCACTCTCTACATGTGTTACATTTTTAACTTTCAAATTAAAATGCCTAGACGGCAAGAATGATTCAACAGTATTGTGTCAAAGTGCAATAAGAAATAAGCCTAACCATTTAAAAATAGTGACTAGTGCAAAAGGGGAAAATGCATGACGCTAGTAATAAACTTAGACCAGTAAATGTAACACCTCAAACACTCTTCTTTTTTTTCCAGAAAAATGTCTATGACTTTATGAGACATTGAGGTAAATTACAGTAAAATAAAGTGACCACATGATCTAAGAAACACCAGCCCACATTTTTTTCATCAACTGTGGGCAACAAAATTACTCTCATAATGTTGCATTTGCCAGTTTTTTATTCTGCCAACTCGTGGAAATCTGATATGGCAGGTGTCACGTTTAGCGGTTTTGAAAGGAGCAGGGAAACTTCTGCGGGCCCTCGGCACTATATACATATTTGCTGGTGTTTTAAATCAGGATGGGAGGCAAGCATGATAACACAGAATATATGAAGTCAGCAAGTTCTTAGGCTAATATGTCAGAGAACAATGGCATACTTACACATCTGGAAGAAACAGAGCAACATCTGCGTCACTTTTGAGTCCTCTGTTAGCATCACCCTTGGGCCACCTTGTGAACGTCTGCAGCGCTACTGACACCTAGTGGTCAGAAATCACTCAATGCAGCTTTAATCAATGAGCTCGTTTTTACAGCAGCGCCACAGTGTAGCCAAAGCCTTTTCCTTAAGATATTCCTTAAGGTTTACTAAATTCACGGTTTAGTGACGCCCTCCTTACCTTGGTTTTTGTATCACAGTTAATTTTATTTCTATGTTCATAAAAATTTGATTTTACTAAACTCTTAGCTGAAGATTTTTAACTTAAATCACCAAAAAAACAAAAACAAAAAAAATCAAACCAGCTTAGAAAATAATCAGACATGCTTGGTGCTTGTTTGAGAGACTGTCACGTGATATAAGGAGGTGGCTTGGATGGTGTTTTAAATGTGATTTCAACACCGTCAGGCGCAATTTGTACGGTTCCATTTGAACCTGTATAATAAATTTCATGGTAAAAATAATGCAGAAGCAGTTCTTTTTGCGATGTCCCAACACGAAGATACATCCTAGGATGCACTGGAACGCATCATCAGTGACGTTTCCTGAGGTCCTCTGGTGTTTCGGGTCTTTCAACATCATACACCCTCTCTCAGGCGACCCAGCCAGGGTTGATCAGGCCCTGGCTTGTGTCCCAGCAGAATTGGTCCACAGATCACTCCTTCTGATCCAAAGCCATCTGGAGGCCCTCTCTGCAGTCTCCGTGGAAGACTTGATGGCTTTCCATTTAGCAACCCGAGCGATGCCAAGTAGAGTAGAGTGTAGAGCCTGCACAACGCACGGCCAGCAAAGCCTCTACACCCCACTTTAATGAGCTCACAATGTGCCTTCCAGCATTTCCTCCGGCACTGATCCACCAGCTCCTGACACTTGGACCACTTCCGCTCACTTGCTTCATCCATCTGGTCCTCACAGGGAACCATCAGCTTCACAAGGGCCTCAACAAAGTTGTCACAATGTGGTCTGGGAACCTGAGCTGCCCCCGCAGGTCAACTCGCAGCTCCCAGTCTGACACAGAGGTGAGGACACCGGCTGCTGATCTGGCTGTGACTGAGGCTGCTCACCAGCCCTGACAAAGGCAATGTTCCTCTGTCCACAGGCTTGCTTGTTGTTGGCCACAACTTTGGAGATGGACTCTGCAACTGTCTTCAGCATTTCGCCAGCAGAAATGGCCCTCCTCCAGGGCTGATGGGCAGCTGCTGAGGATGTACTCGAGAGAATCTTTTCCAGGGCACAATGATGGAGAATCAATCTTGCCCAAGAGACAGAGATGCGGGAAGGGGGGGTGTACTGAAGGTGCTGCAGTACCCTCTAGTGGAGGTGGGAATAGCCTGCCATCTTACACGCAGTAGTAGCATAACCTGCGATATGCCGAAATGAAAACGAAAAAATAAAAACATCAATATAAGACTGGTAATGACCGTGACACTGACGACGGGTTAAAAATAATATTTTTAATTATTTATTGAAGAAATTATTTGTTAAGGAAATAAGAAAATAATATTCATTTGTGGTGGACACGTATTGGGGATAGAATTCACCCCAGGAACTAAGGGTTAAGCCAGGGTTGTAGCATTCCAGCCAGACTTTATTCAGACGATGCACTCCAATAACGACTGATGGGTCCATGGTGCGGTATCAGACCATTTATTGCAGCATTTTACTAGTCACACCGTAGACACACCATAGAACCACCGTAAGAGCTGTTCGCCTTCCAGCTAGGTGCTAAATAAATGATGATGATCAATGAACTATAAGTTGTGAATTCGTTCTGTGCATAGCGAACATGACCATCATCTCCAACTTTCAGTTTAGTTCTGCCGTTTTCTCGCAGCAGCGCACAGCATCATGGGAGACCAGAGTTTTTCAAAATAAAGGTCACATAACAAAAGGAAGTGTAATTCGCTGTTAATATATCAATCAGGAATGTACTTTAGGCACCAAATACAAATCAATAATGAGCACCATACAAATCAATAATAATAAAAAATATTATGACAAAATTATATGGGTCATTTACACTCCCACCAAATCATTAATGTTTTGAATATAGAAAATCAAGCATAAGCAAAAACAAATGATTTCTCAACTCAAAATGACCATAAACCATAAGTATCGTGGGAAAGGAGCGTCAAGTATTTTAAAACAAAATAAAAAACGCATCTCAAGAGATGCAAGTCATGTGTTAACTAGTCACTATCTAGTAACAAGACCAGTTTTTGAACTGGCCGTTCAAGCACTGTCTACTTGGTGAGCTGTTCACCTTTTTTGCCTAGGTTTCTATCCCCTAGACAGATCTTCACCCTCCTAACCAGTCCATCTCTATCTACTACAGTCTCTAAAACTCTACCCAACCTCCATTCATTTCTAGGCAGATCATCTTCTTTCATCATCACTATATCCCCTTCCTGTAGGTTTCTTTTTGGGGTGTGCCAGCGCTGCCTGATGGCGATGTTGGATAGATACTCCTGTCTGGTGACCCTCCCAAAGTTTGCAGGTGCATAGCTCCGTGAATGTCTATCTTCTCCATGTTGGTAAGGTCATTTTTCCATCTCTCCCACCGTGGGCGAAGTTCATCAGTCAGAGGATCATCCCAACCCGTTCCATGTCTGCACATTTCCTGCAGTACTCCCTTTCCGATGAGCAAGAATGGGGCGACAAACCCTAGGGGGTCATACAAGGAGGCAACCGTAGACAGTATACCTCGGCGTGTTGCAGGTTGATCCTTGAGATTGACGTTGAACTTCAAGCAGTCTGACTCGATGTGCCATTGGATCCCCAACGCTCTTTCTGAAGGTAGGTCATCCAAGGTAAGGTTAAGATCTTTGATTTCTGATGCACGTTCAGATGACGGTATGCTTTCTATTACAGCTCTGTCGTTGGACACAAATTTGTGGAGTCTAAGGCCACCCAGGGCACAAAGTTCTCTGGCTTCTCGAGCGAGCTGAATAGCCTTCTCTGTACTGTACATACTTGCGACACCTTCATCAACATAAAAGTCTCTCAGAATGAACTGTGAACCTAGGGGGTATAGGTCTCTGTTCTCAGTAGCCAGGTACTTCAAGCCGTAGTTTGCGCAGCCAGGCGATGAGGCAGCACCGAAGATATGAACCCTCATTCGGTACTCTTGAGGTTGCGTGCTGAGATCTCCTTTCTTCCACCACAGGAAGCGCAGGTAATCCTGATCCGTCTCGCTCACGTGGAATTGGTGAAACATCTTTTCTATGTCGCACATCAATGCAGTAGAATGCCGTCGGAAGCGAAGGAGAACACCATTGAGATTGTTCATCAAGTCGGGTCCGGTGAGCAGATGATCGTTTAGACTGGTTCCCTTGTATTTGGCAGAGCAGTCAAATACCACGCGCAGTTTGTCTGGTTTCTTGGCGTGGTAGACACCACGATGAGGTATGTACCATTTTTCTCCTTCCTTCCCATCATCATGTACTTCCTCTGCGTGACCCTTTTCAATGACATCCTCCATGAACTTGATGTACTGTTCTTTGTATCTTTCATCCTTTGACAGCTTCCTCTTCAGATGGCTGAGACGAACGATGGCAAGCTGTTTGTTGTCAGGTAGGTTGGGTCTCTCCTTAAAAGGTAAGGGCATTTCGTAGTGACCTTGACTGTTCTTCTGGATGCCGTTTTTGAGTTTGTCCAGGAACAAGATATCTTCCTGGGACACCGTCTTTTCATCCTCCTTGACATCTTTGAAGTCGGACTCCAGAATGCGAATAGCATCTGCAGGGGTGACTGGCGGGAGCTCCTTCACAGCTACCCGGAAACACTGTCTCGCCACGCTTGGAGTGTCAAGGCATAGTGAAGAGCAACCCACGATGCTCCATCCAAGGTCGGTTCGGATTGCGTAAGGCTCTTCATTTCCTCCTGCTATTACGTCTCTTGGTGCCATTGCCCTCGCACAGTTGTATCCTATTAAAAGACCAATATCACAATCTTGCAGCGGTGGAATCTCGTCTATGACTGCGGAGAGATGATTCCATTGTCTGGCTGTTTCACTTGTAGGAATGTGGGCGCGGTTCACCGGTATACCGTCCTTAGCGTAGGCAGGAGGAAGGTCGATGTGGAGGGAAGATCTGTAACCGCGCACACGAAGCCCCGAGACTCGTTGGCTTTTCACGATAGTGTCACGTCCTATCATTGTCGTTAACTTCAGTTTCACTGGACAGGACTCTGCCTTTAGAGCACTGCTCACTTCCTGGTCGACGAATGTGGTGTCACTCTGTGTATCCAGCAGGGCGTAGACAAGTTTTTCTGTTCCTGAGTTGTTCTTGGACGACACCCATACGGGCACAATCATTGATGTGTTGGTAGACTGTCCAGTCGTGACGGCATGTGACATTGCAGTCGCGGCAGCTTCTGATTCATTAGCGTTGCTTGGGGGAGTGTTTTCCCGAGCTGCAGACGGTTCCCTTTTCACGTGGTTGTCATTGTGAAGACAGGTAGGGTGTTTTCCTTTGCAGGTGTTGCAGGTATGTCTATGTCGACAGTCCTTCGCGCTATGGCCGGGTTTGGTGCAGCCATAGCAGAGCTTGTTCTCTTTCACGAATTCTCTTCTCTCCTCCAGAGTCTTGGCGATGAACTTGGGACATGCATGTAGCCCGTGTTGACTGTCTTGGCAGAACGCACAGGGTTTTTTTTTCTTTCCGCTGGCTGGCTTTTGCTTGTCACTGTCCGTTTCAGTTTGCGTACTCAGAACACTCGCCTTGTTCCTCTTAGGGTCCCTGTTATTCGGTTTCACTGTGCTAGACTCGGAGTTGCGTAAGGCATAAGGTGAGGTGATCGGATTGCATGCGATTGCTGCCTCCTTTGCCATGAAGGTGGTGAAGTCCTTGAAGCTGGGGAATTCTTGATTCCTGTCCAAGGCTTCCGTAGCCTTCCTGTTCCATCGAGATGCTGCCCAGTCTGGCAGTTTGTGGACCAGCTTCATGTTCTCTTCACAGTCATTCAATATTTCGAGGCTCTTCACATGAGACATTGCGTCTTGGCAGGCGTTCAAGAAGTCGGAAAAGTCTCTAAGTCCCTCTGCATCCCTTGGTTGGATTTTTGGCCACTTTGTGAGCCTGTCTCTGAAGGCTCTCTGTATGACGAAGGCCTGTCCGTATCGGTGATTCAGTTTGCTCCATGCGTCCTTGTAAGACTCGCCATCGTTTCTGTAGAAGGTCCCTTCAAGTGTCTTACGAGCTGGGCCGCCTACATATTTCCTCAAGTAGTAAAGCTTGTCTGCTGAGGAGATTGCCTTTGAGTTTATGAATGACATGAATGAAGTTCTCCACTCAATGAACTGAATGGGGTCGCCATTAAATACCGATGGCTCTGGCACTGGAAGTCTATTCAGGGCTATACTATCTTGGAGGGCCCGGGCGAGGGACGACACGTTTACGTCAGGTGACGATGCCGTTATATTGAGGGTTTGGTTGCTGGTAGCTGGGGAGCCGTGAAGATTTCTTTCAGGATCATTAGAGTGGACACTGCCGCCCTGTGATGTTCCCTGGTTATAGACTTGAAGTCTGGCCCGTGCAGCCCTTAAGTCCTTTTCTGCCTGTAGACATTCAAGAACGCGTTTTTCAACTTCAAGCTGCCACCTTTGTTGCTCCTCTAGCGTCCTTCGTTGCTCCTCTAGCGTCCTTCATTGCTCCTCTAGTGTCCTTTGTTGCTCCTCCAAACGTTGTATCTTCTCCCTTTGCTTATCTTCTTCAAGCAACCCTTCGAACTCCGCTTCCTTTGCTGCAAGCTCTGCTGCCGCGTCCACACGTTTGACTGTTAAAGTGCTGCCTTCGTGGCTGTGGACTGACTTTGACACTCTTGAGACAGTGGATCCATAGATTGAGAGCGCATAGCCGCCCTTGAGTAGCTCCTTGAGACGTCGTTGTGCTTGTTCTGCATCAAATTCTAAATCGATGTCTACAATCCTCTCGTAGGCGATTTTCTTAATCTCTGTCGTAGCTGCCTCACATGCATCAACACGGCTTCTCATTTCGGCTGAGGGTGTGAAGTGACCTCGTATGTCATTATAGGTGTTCAACACAGCCTCTTTATCCTTCTCCAAAGTATCAAGCAGAGATGCCAGCTCAGTTTCCTTGAGATCTTTCTTTAGCCGCTCTCTTGACTCACGAGCTCGACTCTTCCATTTTTCGTACGCTGAGAGGAGTTTTCTCTCCTTCTTCCTCACCTCCTCTTGTTGCAGTTCAAGCATTTTAGGAGTCGAGATCTTCACTCGAGTCGAGCGTCGGAGGCTATCCCCATTTTGTTCTTCAAGTTGAGTTTGGAGGCTACTTAGTGTTTCTTCCTTAGTTTGAATTTCCTTCTCTAAGTGTTCTATCTCGGTAGTCTCTAGAGTTTCGTTGAGAGCCTCTTGTAGCTTACTAATTTTAAGCTGTAGTCTATTTATCTGATTCTCTAGCTCTGACTGTGGGGCAGGATTCTCTGTTTCGGTCATATTCAATTCTGCCATGATAAATGTGATGTAATGAATTGTTTGCCTTTACTATAGCCCATAGACTACCCGAAGAGAGGAGCAGAGAACCTGGTATAGCTACAGAATGCTTAGAGGACTAGAGCCTATTACTGTAGGCTGACTGTTATATTACTGACTGCAAGGTTATAATATCAATCTCTCCACTGAATACAACATTCAGTTACCATTCAGACTGTATAAATCATGCATTAAACATTTTCCCCTTTTTTTTACAGTCGACAGGAAGGATGAGCAGTAAATGGACAGTAATAATAATAACAGTCAATAAACAAAGTCACTTGATTCACTTGTTACTTTGTGTGAACTTATTTGTTCTATAAAGTCCCATCAGCTTCACATTGAGAAACATCAAATTCAATAAATGTCCATTGTTGTTGATGTCTTTTTCTTCTGAAACCTTTTCTTCTCAAACCATATGTTTATTAATGTTCTCAGTGAAGATGAATTGTTCCTTATCAACCAATGAAATGTTCCATACCTTTAGAGTCTGACCGTCACACCAAACCTTCAAGCCAGCTGCCTGATGAGAGTAGAGTTCCTTTGTCTAGAAGACCCGTAAAATGGCGCCGAGTTGCCCGATGAAATGGCGCCAAGACGCCCGATGAATTGTCCCTTGTAGACTAGTAGCAACTTAGCTCCGTGGCTCGTCCTCATAGACCTCCTCTGGCAGCGTGGTGGCGGGGTTGATGAAGAGGCTAGCTCTTACTGTAGCATTCCAGCCGGACTTTATTCAGACGATGCACTCCAATAACGACTGATGGGTCCATGGTGCGGTATCAGACCATTTATTGCAGCATTTTACTAGTCACACCGTAGACACACCATAGAACCACCGTAAGAGCTGTTCGCCTTCCAGCTAGGTGCTAAATAAATGATGATGATCAATGAACTATAAGTTGTGAATTCGTTCTGTGCATAGCGAACATGACCATCATCTCCAACTTTCAGTTTAGTTCTGCCGTTTTCTCGCAGCAGCGCACAGCATCATGGGAGACCAGAGTTTTTCAAAATAAAGGTCACATAACAAAAGGAAGTGTAATTCGCTGTTAATATATCAATCAGGAATGTACTTTAGGCACCAAATACAAATCAATAATGAGCACCATACAAATCAATAATAATAAAAAATATTATGACAAAATTATATGGGTCATTTACAAGGGTTGCCCTGGCAGGTTAACGCAGGGTTAAGTTATGGTTGTTCAGCCAGTTTTCTGGTTATTCTTGCCGCCTCCGCTCAGTCGAGCTGTGGTTTTGTTGTCTCTCTGATTTACCGTTGATTAAAGAAAGTTGCCTACACGGCTAAAGTGTGAACCTACGGTCTTCTCCGTTCCTTCGGCTCTACACTGGTGACCCCGACGTCGGTTTTCGGATAAGTTTTCTGAAACCACACACATTATGGCTACGAACGCCGTTGCAATTAAACTGCCGGAGTTTTGGGAGTCTTCCGCGGCTACATGGTTCGCGCAGGCTGAGGCACGGTTCGCGCTCAGAGACATAACAGCAGACGAGACCAGGTGCTACTACGTAGTGGCAGCGCTGGGGGGCGCTACGGCTTCCAGGATAAGTGGTTTCATAACCAACCCACCGGCCGATGGTAAATACGCCGCACTTAAAAATCTCCTCCTTGAAACTTTTGAACTGTCAACAACGGAGAGAGCACGTCGCCTCTTCGCAATTCAGGGCTTGGGAGATGGCAAACCATCAGAGCTAATGAGCAGGATGTTAAACCTACTGGGTCAAGAAAAGCCATGTTTCCTGTTTATGGAGCTGTTTCTGTGCAACATGCCGCCCCACGTCCAGACTGCGCTCGCTAACTCCACCATCACTGATCCCCGTGAGCTGGCAAAGGAGGCTGACCGATTCTTCGTCGCTACACAACGTTCCTCCCATGCCGGGGTGCTGGCTCCTACCTTCACTGGCCCCCCGCCGACATCGCGGGCGTGGCCCGACGGTGGCGCCACAGCGTGAGACCGCTACAAGCCCTCTGGACTGTATGTACCACGCTCGATTTGGTGCGAAAGCTAAACGGTGCCGTTCCCCCTGCAACTACAGGCCGACGGGAAACGAGAGGGCCAACACTCAGTAGTGGCCGTGAGTGTTGGCGATACGAGCAGGCTACTCTTCATCCTCGACACCATCTCCGGTCGGCGATTTCTCTGTGACACGGGCGCACAGAGAAGCGTGCTCCCTGCTACTGACGTCGACATCATGGGCGGGGAGCGGGGCCCCCAGTTGGCGACGGCTGACGGCAGCCCTATCCACACCTACGGCGTGCGGTCTGTAGAACTGTGTTTTGGTGGACAACGTTTCACGTGGGAGTTCTTCATGGCCAATGTAACGCTTCCCCTCCTCGGAGCTGATTTTTTGTGCGCTTACGGTTTGCTAGTGGACATTTAGAACAGCCGTCTGGTCGACGCCTTAACCTTCTCCTCCTTCGCATGTACGCGGGGGGAAGCGGCCTATGCAGGTCTAGCCAACTCTCTCTCAGAGGCAGACAAGTTCAACCGCCTCCTCGCTGAGTTCCCTGACCTCACCCAGCCTACCTTCTCGGCACCCACCGCTAAGCATGGGGTGGAGCATCACATTGCTACGAAGGGGCCCCCGGTCTACGCCAGAGCCAGGCGTCTCAACCCCGCCAAACTCGCCATTGCCAAGTCTGAGTTTGAGCACCTGGAACGCATGGGGATCATCCGCCGCTCTGACAGCCCGTGGGCGTCCCCACTCCACATCGTCGCTAAGCCTGATGGAGGTTGGCGCCCATGCGGGGACTACCGCCGACTAAATGACGCCACCACGCCCGACCGCTATCCTGTCCCGCATATCCAGGACTTTTCTGCAAACCTGTCTGGCAAATGCGTCTTCTCAAAAGTCGACCTGGTCCGTGGTTATCATCAAGTTCCCGTGCACCCCTTGGACATCCCCAAGACAGCGGTGACTACCCCATTCGGCCTATTTGAATTCCTACGAATGCCATTTGGACTCAAAAACGCGGCCCAGTCCTTTCAGCTGCTGATGGATTCAGTGGCCTTCCTTCCCTCTTCGTCTATTTGGACGACATACTCATCGACAGCGCCTCCGAGGAAGAACATCTGTCCCATCTTCATGCCCTCTTCACACGCCTCAGCCAGCATGGGCTGATCGTCAACCCGGCGAAGTGCCGGTTTGGGCTGGCGGTCATTGATTTCCTCAGGCACCGCATCACTGGGGACAGGGCGGTCCCCCTGCCCTCAAAGGTGGAAGCGGTGGCGGCCTTTCAGCGCCCCCAAACAGCTCGTGCGCTCAGGGAGTTCATCGGGATGGTGACATTCTACCACCGCTTCATTCCCCGAGCCACCTTTATCATCCGGCCACTGTACGAGGCGCTGAAAGGCAAGTCCCCCAACCAGGCGGTCGACTGAACAGCAGAGCAGGACCGTGCGTTCACCGAGACTAAAGCTGCGCTCTCCCAGGCTACCCTGCTAGCGCATCCTTCACCTACAGCGCCTATTTCCATAACCACGGATACATCGGACTATGCTGTTGGTGCGGTTCACGAGCAGTGGGTGGGGGGGGCTTGGCAGCCTTTGGCCTTTTTCAGTCTCCAGCTTACACCCCGAGAGCGCAAGTATAGTACTTTTGACAGGGAACTCCTCGGTCTCTGGCTCGCCGTCCGGCATTTCCGGTTCCTGCTAGAGGGCCGCGAGTTTACTGCGTACATGGACCACAAGCACCTCACATTTGCCATGTCCAAGACGGCCGAGCCATGGTCTGCTCGCCAGCAGCGACAACTCTCCTACATTTCGGAATTCACTACCGACATCCAGCACGTCGCTGGTAAGTCTAACCAGGTAGCTGACTGCCTCTCTAGGGCAGTGATTGGAGCGGTCCACCTAGGCCTGGACTATGCACAGATGGCCGCTGACCAGGCCACGGACCCGAGCATCCTCCGTCTCCGGACCTCCGACACGGGGCTCCGCCTGCAGGACGTTCCTTTCAGCGACACAGGTGTCACCCTCCTGTGTGACGTCTCCACAGGACAGCCCAGGCCCATCGTCCCGGACAGCTGGGGACGCCCCGTGTTTGAAGCTGTGCACGGCCTCTCTCATCCAGGCGGTAAGCCATCCGTGCGCCTGACCTCTGCTAAGTTTGTGTGTGAGGGACTTAAGAGAGACGTGAAAGCGTGGGCCGACTCGTGTGTATCCTGTCAGCGGGCTAAGATACACCGCCACATTAAGGCGCCCCTGGAACGCTTCGCAGTGCCGGAGAGACGATTTGACCATGTCCACGTCGACCTGGTTGGTCCCCTACCCCCCTCCCATGGGTTCACCTACCTCTTCACTGTGGTGGACAGGACTACGCGCTGGCCTGAAGCTGTTCCCCTGGCATCCACGACATCCGCTGATGTGGCCCGGGCTTTTATTGGGTCGTGGGTCTCACGTTTCGGTACGCCTTCCGACCTTTCATCTGACCGCGGGCCACAGTTTACCTCAGAGCTATGGAGTGCTGTGGGTGAGGCTCTGGGCGTCAAGCTTCACCGCACTACCGCCTACCACCCTCAGGCGAACGGCCTATGTGAGCGCTTTCACTGGTCCATGAAGGCTATGCTTCGGGCTACTCTCAAGGACTGCAACTGGGTTGACAAGCTCCCATGGGTCATGCTGGGCCTGCGGACCGCCCCGAAGGAAGACCTACAAGCCTCCTCTGCGGAGCTGGTGTATGGCACGCCGCTGCGAGTCCCAGGCGATTTCATGCCCAACGCGACGCGTCCCTGGTCAGCTGTGGACCAACGAGCCTCCTTGCTGGACGGGGTCAGAGCTTTCAGACCCGTCCCTACCGCCCTACACGGCGCTCCGGTGTCCCAGGTGCCCCCAGGTCTGCAGTCAGCGGACTACATGTTCATCCGTCACGACGCACACCGCCCCCCCTCTGCAACCCCCTTATGATGGCCCCTTCCGCGTCCTGGAACGGGGAACTAAGCACCTGGTGGTGGATTTTGAGGGCACGGCCGAGCATGTTTCAGTGGACCGAGTTAAACCCACACACCTGGACTTGACGCAGCCGTTGGAGTTAGCCCAACCTCCTCGTCGCGGTCGTCCCCCGGCTCCGCCACCTCCCCCCGTGGAGGCCCGCGCTGCCTCTTCTGCTCCTCAGGCCGACCTCCACAGGCCCGCGTCAATGCCTCCCAGAGACCCTCCGGCCCCTGTTACCCGGAGCCGCCGCAGACGGCCTGTCGTCCCCCCGCGCCTGCCTGACTTCGATTACTAGGGAGAATTCTGGGGGGGCTCATGTGGTGGACACGTATTGGGGATAGAATTCACCCCAGGAACTAAGGGTTAAATCAGGGTTGCCCTGGCAGGTTAACGCAGGGTTAAGTCATGGTTGTTCAGCCAGTTTTCTGATTATTCTTGCCGCCTCCGCTCAGTCGAGCTGTGGTTTTGTTGTCTCTCTGATTTACCGTGGATTAAAGAAAGTTGCCTACACGGCTAAAGTGTGAACCTACGGTCTTCTCCGTTCCTTCGGCTCTACACATTCATCTTTATGCATCTTTCTGTATAATATGGTAAATTGATTTAAAATATATATGATGACATCACACGTTTACATTCGTTTGGCAGCACTCCCTACTTAGAACACCCCTGCCCAGAGATATACATATACATATACATAATATTATGACCCAAAAGGTTTGTATTTGACGTGGTTGTGACTTTACTGCACACTACACAGAGTGGCGGGAAACACACATCATTTTGTTTTTTTGTACAGCAGTTTTAATTAAACACTGTGCCCGCAGAGTTTCATAGGTTTGTCTCGGATGTTTCGGGAAGATTTCTCATAGACAGTCTAAAGCAAAAACTGAAATCATCTATAACTTTCAGCTCAGTTGAAATTGCTCATGTAAATCTTAAATTTGTCCACAAAGACACGTCCTCCATGACCGCCCATTAAAGGCCAACTGTGTACTGTGAACCGAGGCCTGTACCAAACGGTTATGGGGCGAATACGTGAACCTAATCACAATAACATAATTTTACTGCAAATATGATGTGACACAGTACTAGGCCTTGAGCAGTTTCCAGCACTGAAATTTCCAATACACAGTTACGATTCATCTAAAAATATCTGGAATATTGTGATTGAAATTGCAAGTAGATGTCTTCTACAGAGACTGAATGTAATAGCGGTGCTTAGTTTATCACAGGAACTTGAATCAGTTCATCTGGACACAATGTTCATTGAGAGAAACGTTTCATCACTCATCTGCGTGACCTCTTCAGTCTCAACTGACTGCAGGTGTCCCCACCCTTATAAACCATACAGTGGCATAACGACCAAAACCAACGATCAGTTGCATATGCAAATTGCCATGATCATTACATAGAGTTACAATGACCATGTGTACTGTTCACAGAGGATTGGGGGAATGTTTACAATCACAGCAGGCTTGTACTGCTATGAATAAATTTTGTTTTTTCCCCCCTACATCTATCTTACTATACCGCTCCTCATTTGTTGAGCACTTTAATCAGCACCATTGACGGTTTCCGAAAAAAAAAGCTACATGTACAAAAGTATTGGGACACACCTCTTAATCATTGAATTCAGGTGTTTCATTCAGACCCATTGCCACAGGTGTATAAAATCAAGCAGCTAACCGTGCAGTCTGCATTTACAAACATTTGTGAAAGAATGGGTTGTTCTGAAGAACTTAGTGAATTCAATTGTGGTACTGTCATAGGATGCCACCTTTGCGGTAAGTCAGTTCGTGAAATTTCTTCCCTGCTAGATATTCCACGGCCAACGGTGAGTAAGTGGTATTACTGAAAAGTGGAAGCGTTTAGGAACAACAGCAACTCAGCCACGAAGTGGCAGACCACGTAAAGTTGCAAAGCGGGGTCAAAGAGTGCTGAGGCACATAGTGCGTAAAAGTCGCCAACGCTCTGTTGACTCAATAACTGCAGAGTTCCAAACTTCCTCTGGCATTAACATCAGCACAAAACCTGTGCGCCAGGAGCTTCATGGAATTGGTTTCCATGGCCGAGCAGCTGCATGCAAGCCTTACATCACCAAGCACAATGCCAAGCATCGGATGGAGTGGTGTAAAGCACACTGCCACTGGACTGTGGAGCAGTGGAAACGTGTTCTGTGGCGTGACGAATCACACTTCTCTTGTCTGGCAGTCTGATGGATGAGTCTGGGTTTGGCAGATGCCAGGAGAACGTTACTTGCCTGACTGCATTGTGCCAACTGTAAAGTTAGGTGGAGGAGGGATAATGGTATGGGGTTGTTTTTCAGGGGTTGGGCGAGGCCCCTTAGTTCCAGTGACGGGAAATCTTAATGCTTCAGCATACCAAGACTTTTTGGACAATTCTATGCTTACAACTTTGTGGGAACAGTTTGGGGAGGGCCCTTTTCTGTTCCAGCATGACTCTGCCCCAGTGCACAAAGCAAGGTCCATTAAGACATGGTTGGGTGAGTTTGGTGTGGAAGAACTTCATTGGCCCGCACGGAGCCCTGACCTCAACCCCATCGAACATCTATGGGATGAACTACAACGGAGATTGCGAGCCAGGTCTTCTCGTCCAACATCAGTGCCTGACCTCACAAATGCTCTTCTGGATCAATGGACAAAAATTCCTACAGACACACTCCACAGTTTTGTGGAAAGACTTCCCAGAAGACTGTTATAGCTGCAAAGGGGGGACCAACCCTCTATTAATGCCTATGGATTTAGAATGGGATGTCATAAAAGCTCCTGTAGGTGTAATGGCCATGTGTCCCAATACTTTTGTCCATATTGCGTGTGTGTGTGTGTGTGTGTGTGTGTGTGTGTGTGTGTGTGTGTGTATACACACTCACTGGCCACTTTATTAGGTACACCTTGCTAGTACCGGGTTGGACCCCCTTTTGCCTTCAGAACTGCCTTAATCCTTCGTGGCATAGATTCAACAAGGTACTGGAAACATTCCTCAGAGAGTTTGGTCCATATTGACATGATAGCATCACGCAGTTGCTGCAGATTTGTCGGCTTCACATCCATGATGCGAATCTCCCGGTCCACCACATCCCAAAGGTGCTCTATTGGATTGAGATCTGGTGACTGTGGAGGCCATTTGAGTACAGTGAACTCATTGTCATGTTCAAGAAACCAGTCTGAGATGATTCGAGCTTTATGACATGGCGCGTTATCCTGCTGGAAGTAGCCATCAGAAGATGGGAACACTGTGGTCATAAAGGGATGGACATGGTCAGCAACAATAGGAAGGCTGTGGCATTGACACGATGCTCAATTGGTACTAAGGGGCCCAAAGTGTGCCAAGAAAATATCCCCCACACCATTACACCACCACCACCAGCCTGAACCGTTGATACAAGGCAGGATGGATCCATGCTTTCATGTTGTTGATGCCAAATTCTGACCCTACCATCCGGAAGTCGCAGCAGAAATCGAGACTCATCAGACCAGGCAATGTTTTTCCAATCTTCTATTGTGCAATTTTGGTGAGCCTGTGCGAATTGTAGCCTCAGTTTCCTGTTCTTAGCTGACAGGAGTGGCACCCGGTGTGGTCTTCTGCTGCTGTAGCCCATCTGCCTCAAGGTTCGACGTGTTGTGCGTTCAGAGATGCTCTTCTGCATACCTCGGTTGTAATGAGTGGTTATTTGAGTTACTGTTGCCTTTCTATCAGCTCGAACCAGTCTGGCCATTCTCCTCTGACCTCTGGCATCAACAAGGCATTTTCGCCCACAGAACTGCCGCTCACTGGATATTTTCTCTTTTCCGGACCATTCTCTGTAAACCCTAGAGATGGTTGTGCGTGAAAATCCCAGTAGATCAGCAGTTTCTGAAATACTCAGACCAGCCCGTCTGGCACCAACAACCATGCCACGTTCAAAGTCACTTAAATCACCTTTCTTCCCCATTCTGATGCTCGGTTTGAACTGCAGCAGATCGTCTTGACCATGTCTACATGCCTAAATGCATTGAGTTGCTGCCATGTGATTGGCTGATTAGAAATTTGCGTTAACGAGCAGTTGGAGTGTATATATATATATATATATATATATATATATATATATATATATATAGAGAGAGAGAGAGAGAGAGAGAGAGAGAGAGAGAGAGAGAGAGAGAGAGAGAGAGAGAGAGAAAGAGTGTGGTAGACATTGCAGGAAAGTAGAGACGGACAATTTCTCTCATTGACTACACTAACACCGGTCTTCGCTCCACCCTGTCAAACTGGAAACCCTTTCTCAAAGGGCCTGTGTATACCAATTATGGTGAACTGTGCCCATATAGTCTGCTACATACGTCCCTCCAGAATTCACCATGATAAAAAAAAGTCAACATGGAGGGGGGCGGATGGCCCGGTCGCAACGGCTTCGCCGAACAGGTGCAGAGGCCGGGGTACTTACAGAAGGGGCCTTAAGGACCCTGCGGCCGTGTGGGGGTAGGGCAGGTGGTGTAGGAACCCTAGGGGCCTTGTTGGGGGGTGGGGGTAGGGAAGGGGGTCGCCCCTGTCATTGGGGCTGGACAAGTCCGACAGGTCGGTACAAGTCCAGGTGAGCTGGTTTGAGCCGATCTACTGAAATGCACTCTGGCTTTGTGAGGACTTCCACAACAAAGTGCTTGTTTCCGGTCTCCAGAACGGCCAGTCGTAGGGAGGCTGCAGGGGTCCACGGTGGACGTCGTGGGGAGTGAAAACATATTCTGCAGACGTGATGAAAATGTTTGGGCAGGAAAAAATGCGACCGCGCAGTGCTGTTGACCAGCAAGGGAAAAAAATAGATAAAAAATTATCAGCCTCCTCGGCCAGAGCACGGCAGTCAGTGATGGCAGTTTTGGCTAAAGCAGCTCGGACCTGAGAAGGCAGCTGTCACAGAAACAGCTGGATGAAGAGGAAATTGGGCTTGTGCTCCCCCAGGAGATCCAGCATCCTTTCCATAAATTCAGACCGCTTACTGTCACCGAGGCCCTGTAAAGAGAAAAGCGTGTGTACAAAATCAGTACAGTACAGAAATGTAGGTATAGAGTCTATATATATGTATATACTGCAGTCAGACAGTTTATGGGGATACCTGTTGGACTGATTCAGAGCAGTTATGGCTCTGGGGAAGAAACCATTTCTCAGTCTGGAGATGTGGGCGTAGATGGCCCTATAACATCTGCCAGATGGAAGGAGTTCAAACAGACGATGCATGGGTCTGTGGCGTCCTTGCTGATGCTGGCAGTTTTTCTGAGGCAGCGTGAGCGCTAGGGCCTTCAGGGCCGGGAGCTGTCTCCCAATGATCTTCTGTGCACTGGAGATGACCCACCGAAGTGCTTTCCTTTTAATGGTGATATGTTAAAGCAAAAAAGTTGCCTGGTGCTCCTTTAGCCTGAGAAAGTTTTGTGTTATGCAAATGACATGATGACGATACTCTGCAAATCACACATACTCAAAAAGTATTACTATAGATGGGTACTATAAAAAGAAAGCTGCAACTATGATATTTTTCAGTTGCAATATTGGTTGGGTTGCAGTAGTTTTCACATAGTACTTAGTCCTCAGTACTACTGCTGTAAAAGTAGTCAAATTGATACATATAATTTTAGGTGTGAGTTATTTCCACATATTATCTATCATGTTGCAGCAGTCCAGTGTCTTTCAGCTTCACGGATTTGTTTTTGTACATTTCAGTTTTCTCTTGGTTTTTGTTTATTTACCTTGCAGCCTGGAGGACCATTTGATCTCACCCAAGACTATAAAGATATACTTTGCTGAACTTCTATCTTGGCAAAGAAAATGCATAGAATGCATCCTATAACACTGATAACACTGATCAACTGTCCCAGATATATCATTGAGGTCATGGAAAATTGTAAAGTTGGATATTAAAATTGTATTCTTACCTGCTGAGATGGCACATTGCACGATATTCAGCTGAGATCATATACCTTTACCTCCACCAGGCGGCAGCCTGGAGGGAATTATGCATTTGGTCGCGCGCATCTCGCAAAATTTTTGTGCACAGTTATAACTTGTATGATGATAATAATAATAATAATAATAATAATAATAATAATAAATCAATCTTCATGGTTGCGGTTATTCAAAACCGTCGAAACACGTTTTTTCTTGTTATCGCCGCTCCCTCTCCCATGCGCGACTCACACCTACGGTTGAGTGGGGCATCTACTGGCAGCAACAGTGTCAAAATCAAAACGTTATGTATTTGGATATGAGAGAAGTCTATCGTATCTCGCAAGCCAGCAAATCATTCATTGCTGATCTCAGCAATGGAGGAACACTGCATGAACCAAAAAATAATTCGCCTTATTCAACTCGCCGCCATGCGGAAGTGTCATAGTCTCTATTAAAACTCCGCTGTAAAAATATAATTTCAAGAGTAAAAACATGATTGATCCCCTCGAGTTGTAAAAAGTGGATCTGGAGACAACTAAATGAGACTTTCCCATGGATGAGAATAAATATCAGTTTTTTTTTAGAATATGAAAAATGTAACTGATAGTGATACATTCTGCTAAAAACTAGTCACCCAGTCAGCAATGTAACAACCAGTCAAGTGATTACATTATTGACCAAAATGCTTGTATGTTATTGTTTCCATATTTAATTGGCTTTTTCTTGTGTTACAGTTTGTATTACATTTAGTTTCATTATATTATTGGTATTATTGGCCATGGGCGTTTACTGTACTTCAATATAGACTTCTTCACACCTCCACCGGGCTTGTCCTGTTCTGTTACTGCCTCCTCATTTGGGACTCATCTCCAGGCAGAAAAGAGTTGACAGATCCGTCATCATTCCTTTCCTCTCGTCCTCGCAGCTCTTCTCAACGAGTAATGCACGAATAAAAATTAGACAGAAAAATAGGAGAGGAGAGATAGGGAAGGGAGGGGAGGGCAGGGGTAGGGAAAAAAAGGGGGGGAGTGGCAAGAGGCAAAAGGGGTGATGAAAGAGAGGCTGAGACTGAGAGATGTGAAGAGAAAAGAGAGGAGAGAAGTCAGAGAAGGAATACGTGAGCGATAGAGAAAGGTGAAAGGAGCGAGAGAAAGCAGTGTGTGGTGCAAATGACTGCCTCTCCCTACAAGCAGCTTTGGATGGTTACAAAGGAGGACTGGAGGAAAAGGAAGAGATGGAGAGATTGAGAGCTAGAGCAAAGTCCCAAGACTACACTCCAGCTGCTCCCATTCTGTCAAGACACACATGAAGGAGCAAGCGCCTCACTCTGTGTCATCATCTTCTCTCAATATCAAAGGGTGACAAAGATAATATTAGAACAATAGCAAATAGCCTAATTTCATCACGGCACATGTTTCCCTTACACATTCTGTGCATAAACCAGTGCCTCTTGTGTTTTTGTTTTGATTGAATTCCTATTTTTTTATGTTTCATTTTAACGCTTCATTCTTGACATTCATTCTCATTTTAAATTGGTCTTTCATAAATAACGAGAATGCAAAATTCTAATTTGCCGGAGGGGGTGCTGTGGCGAATTGGGGGGGGGGGCAGTCCGGGAACCGCCGCCACAGCCGGGGCGCGAACCCGTATCTCCCACTCCGCAAGCGACGACGTTAACCAGTTCACTGGAGGGTCCGACCCGTTAACCAAGGACCAACGTGTCTACTTATCCATGCACGTTACACTACCCCCCTCTTTCGGGAAGCGCGTCCTCGCGCTTCAGCTCCTTCACGCCTCTGGGCGCACGCGCTTCCGATGACCTCATGGTCTCGCCATCCCACTTCTTACACCAATGTAACGAATTCGGGGGGGGGGGGGCAGTTCGGGAATCGCCACAGTCGGGACGCGAACCTGTATCTTTAATTCCGCAAGCGACAACGTTAACCAGTCGACTAAAGGATTCGACCCCTTAGTCAAGGACCAACGTGTCTACTTATCCATGCACGTTACAGTATATAAAATTCCAGTGGGAGTTGTATTAAAAGAAAATTATGTACCTAATTAGTTGTTAAAGTGACAGTTCAACCCAAAAAAATAAAATAAAAATACACGTTTTTCTTCGTACAGACTCCTGTTGTCCTCCAAAAGTGTATCAACATTCTTTCTAGTCATAAGTTTACTGATAATATTTCTTTCATGTTCACTCTGGGGCAATCAGAGTAAAGAGAGAGACGACATATTTTTGAACCCAGCACGAGCTGGGTTCAAATTATGGGGGAGGTAAGGGGAAATTTTACTCGCCTGAAAAAGGGCATGAGCTCCCCTGAAAGCCTACTTTGAGAAATTTAGGGGGATTTCTGAAACATTGTCCTTTTTTTGTGTCACATGTTATAGATTTTTCTTTTTCTTTATTTCTTCCCGAAAAGAAAAATAATACTAACAATATGCAAATGTTGTGTTTATTACATTACATTCCAATTTTGGAAGATTTTTCTCCACTATAATAAGTATAATACTGTCTATTCCTGCTGTGGCCACACATGCGTGGCAGCGCCCTCAACTCACTACATTTATGTCACCACTTGAACTTCTCTTCACTGAGTCGGCCAGCTAACAAGTTGCCCTGTGGGTAAGGTAATAATAAGGGAATCACTTGCTTGAGCTGTGTGTTTGTGAGGACTGGTCCTAGTCCTATTTCCTATTGACATTTTTGTTTGTTTGTTATGATTGTTAAGTTATTATGTTCCCTAACTGTAAATGTAGCCATAATGGTGCATACACTTTATATTAATGGTTGATTCCATGGTTGGTTTGTACGTTGTTTGTTCGTTGGTTGTTGGGTGACACAGGTTTGATTTGTTTGTGATTGTTTCCATGTGTGCGTTTGGTTCTGGTCTCGCGTTGTTTGGGAGACGTGTTTTCGCCTACCTTTCCGGTCGCGCTCTTCCGCCTGCTTGCTAGCGGGATGATGCATGGACTTTCGGGTGCCCCGCGGTCTTTTCTCGTTGTTCGCGGGCATCATGGCTTAATGTTTGTCACGGAAAATATAAGGACATCAAAGACAATCATTGCAAGTTTCACGGACATTCCCTCATTCTGGTATGCATCCAACGAGGTACGTTATGTATGTTATGTGTAGCCCACGTTATGTGCGGTCTGATTTTATGTTAATTGTGCTAATTGTATTGTTTCATGTATACAGTTTTCACGGTGTTGATGGAGATTTGGAGACTTCATTAAACCTGTTCAAGAAAGCTACTTGTGTTCGCCGTGCCTTGGGGGGATTTACAGTGAAAACTCGACCTGTTTCACCAACGCAAGTGGGACTGAAGATGGCGCCGATGTTTGTTTCGCCACCTGGTTTCACCAACGCGAGTGGGACTGCATGACGGTGCAAATGAAAGCTAAGCTCAGCTCGCATTTTACACACACAGTAAAGGCAAGAAGTTTGCATAAGGGCTATTTGCAAAACGAAGCCATAAAGAGCTTGGACACTTAACAAGTTAGTGATCTAAGAAAAGGGCGTTTGTAAATGTGCTATAAGTTGTGTGCGTGAAATGTGCGTTGATTGAAAGTAATAACAACAAGCAACCGGTAGGGGTACATGTTTACCACGTTTTGAAGTCTTTCGTTGACTAGCATATATTTGAGTGTGATTTTCAAGATAACAAGGTCTGACTGAATTCCTTTTGCATGTTTGAAATAAGTGTGCTTTGAAGTTTAAAGTATAAGTATAATTTCATTGAATAATATTATTTGATGCATTTGAACTAAAAAGGGGTTTACATAAGTGAAGGTTATTTTAGAGAAACAACTCTAAAATTCACAAATAATCACACAGCAAGCAGTAAGTTTAAAAAGGCTTACAGATTTATTATATTGACAGATTCATTATATTTACATATTTACATTAACCTTTACCTATTAACAAGTTTACAAGATGTCAGAGCAAGGAGAGCTTACTGATCAAGTTAAAGACAGTACTAGACGAAGTAAAAGAACCAGAACTCTGACAGAGAAGGGTAAAGGAATGCAAGACGAAAAAATAAGAGGTCTTCAACAAAGATTCAAATTAATGTATGATAAATGGAGAATTCAGGTTAAATTTCCCAAGAAGATATTATCACAGACAGAGCCAGTATCTGATGATATGCTCAACGACGTCATCGGTGAAGTCCGTGGTCTCTCTGCAGACGTCCAGTGTGCTTATGATGAACTACGGCAAATCGTAACACCAGACCACGAAGCACGTCGGAGAGTTGATCTGTGCATCCAAGTATCCCAGTTCATCGTAGACAGAGCCTCAAGACGACTGGGCGGACTTGCATCTGAAGAGGAAGAACCAGATTGGCCTGAAGCAGGTTCTCTGTTCAATTCTAGTGTTAGTAGTTTCACCTTTGGCTCGAAGAGGACCTCGCTACATACAAACGGGTCCACTGAAAAACGACAAGATGCTGCTGCTGATGTCGCTGCAAGCAAAGCTGTTCTGAAAGTGTCACAAGAACAAGAAAGAGAACAACAGGAAATACAGCGACTGGAAGAAGAAGCTAGAAATGACATAGCCAAGCAAGAGGCAGCTGCTATAAGGCGTTGTTTAGAACAAGAAGCCGAAGAGTTGAAACGGAGAATGGAACGAGAAGCAGAAGAGCTGAAACTAAGAATCCAGAGACAGGAAGAGGAAGCTAAAATCAAGGCTCAACTGGAAGCGAAACATGCAGCTCGCCAAAGGACGCTGCAAGAGAAGCGAAGAAAGGTACAGCATTTGGAGACGATGAAAAGTCTAAATGCAGCACAAGCGAGAATAAAGGTGTATGATCAAGAGGAGGTCACGGAAGAAGAGAAGAAAGAGATCACACTGGATAGTGAGTTGAGAACAGTCAAGCAAGTGCCTGCTCCCACAAGTCCTCCATCTTCGTGTGTGTTCTCTCCACCAAAGACTGTGATCACCTCCCCAAATGAAAGTACAGCAGAGCTCGTCAAGGTGCTAGCAGATGCAGTGAGTACCAACAGAATCCCAATCCCTGAGCCATCAGTATTCAGTGGGGATCCATTGATGTACAATGACTGGAGACTGTCATTTGAAACGCTGATCGACCAGAAGAACATCAAGGAAAATGAGAAGCTCTACTACCTCTGTAGGTATGTGGATGGAGACGCAAAGAAAGCGATCGATGGCTATTTCCTACTCGGCACCGAGTCTGCCTATGTTGCTGCATGGGAGCTATTGGACGAAAAATATGGAAACCCATTCACAATCGCACAGTCGTACAGAGACAAGCTCCACACTTGGCCCAAGATGGAACCTAAGGATAGCCTCGAGCTCAGAAGGTTCACTGATTTTCTCCGCAGTTGTGAGGCCGCTATGACCCACATAAAGTCTCTGGAAATCTTGAATGACTGCAATGAAAACAGGAAGATTCTCTCCAAGCTACCGGACTGGTTAATTGCTAGGTGGAACCGGAAGTCTACTGAAATAGAAGAACGGAACAACCAGTTCCCCACCTTCAGCCAGTTCGTCGCATTTCTAACCAAAGAAGCAAAGATCGCCTGTAACCCCATCACCTCTCTGCAGTCACTCAAGCAAGGCGAAGCTCAGAACCCAAGAGGCAAATGGAATAGAACCGTTGGAGCAAAGGTACTGACAACAAGTTCAGATGAAAAAGCGGTCATGACATGTGTCTTCTGCAAGAAGAATGGACACACATTGCACAAATGCAGAAAGTTCATGAAGGAGGAAGTTGAAGAGAGAACAACCTTTGTTAAGGAAAACAAGCTGTGCTTTGGTTATCTCAAGCCTGGCCACTACTCAAAGAAATGCAGCAGCAGAAGTGAGTGTGACATGTGCCACAAGTAGCACCCTACCTGCCTACACGTGGATAGAGCCAAAGGCGACAAGAGGCCACCACAAGCCAAGGGAAAGCAAAGCCCAAGCAAAGAGGAACCTGAATCATCACCTCCTGAAGAAACGCCCACAGCTGCTACTTCACACAGAGCAATAGTTGGTGAGGCTGGCACACATACCTCCGCAATACTTCCTGTCTGGCTCTCATCTGCAACCTGCCCAGAACAGGAAGTCCTTGTGTATGCGCTGTTGGACTCTCAAAGTGACTCAACCTTTATTCTAAGCGAAGTAGCTGAAACGCTAAAGGCCAACAAAGACCAAGTCAAGCTCAAGCTCACTACGATGACTGCAACCACAACAGTAAACTCTCAAAGAGTGAACAATCTACAAGTCCGTGGCTTCTACTCCAGAAAGAAGATCTCCCTACCACCAGCCTATACACGGGAGTTCATTCCAGCCAACAGAGCTCACATACCAACAAACAAAAAAGCGAAAGCCTGGTCCCACCTGGAGCACCTTCAGAAAAAGATAGCACCTCTACAAGAATGTGAAGTAGGCCTGGTCATCGGGTACAACTGCTCACAAGCCCTTCTACCAAGAGAAGTTGTATCTGGCAAAGCAAACCAGCCCTACGCACAACGCATGGACCTAGGATGGAGCTTCGTGGGGTGTGGAAGTCCCTGTGTAGACTATGGCGATGCCATCAGAACGAGTCATCGCATAGTAGTGAGACAAGTGACACCAGATGTTGCTTCTGAGGACAACCCCGTGGATCACGCCTCTCGAGGTTTGACTGCAGACCAACTTAAGTCCTCAAACCGGTTCACCAGCCCAAAGTTTCTTTGGCAAAAGGGTCTACTCCACAGAGAATGCAACGTGGGAGAAGTCAACGAAGATGATCCCGAGCTTTGAAAGGCGCTCGTGTGCAGCACTGAGACAAAGGAACAGAGAGCTTTATTAGACCACCTGAAGAAGTTATCGGACTGGACAAGCGCTGTAAAGGCAGTTGCAAGATTACAGCGAATGGCCAAAGAACACAAAGGTCTGAAGCAGTGCACCAATGAAAGTACAAGCATCGAGGAAAGGAAAGAAGCAGAGCTTTCCATCATTAAGTTGGCTCAAGAAGAAGCATTCCAAGCTGAGATAAAAAGGCTCAAGCTAAAGAAGGACGTTGCCAAGACCAAAGAAAGTAAACTGCAGAAGTTAAGCCCCTTCCTGGACGAAGACGGGATCCTCAGAGTGGGAGGACATCTAGGTCAAGCTGCGCTACACCGGCACGTAAAGCATCCGGCAATACTTCCACAGAAAAGCCACATATCATCCTTACTCATCAAGCACCACCACAAAAAAATACAACACCAAGGACGCGGAATGATGACAAACGCACACAGAGCAAATGGATGGTGGATCCTGGGATGCAGCAGTGCTGTTTCATCACACATCTACAAATGTGTCAAGTGCTGAATGTACAGACGATGCACCGAAGAACAAAGAGTGGGCGACTTACCTCAAGATCGTATGGAAGCAACTCCACCTTTCACATATACTGGAATGGATTGCTTCAGCCCAATCTGCGTTAAGGAAGGAAGAAAATATCTCAAAAGATATGGACTCATACTTATCTGTCTATGTTCAAGATCCATTTACATAGAAGTGATCGACGTTATGACAAACGACACATTCATCAATGCACTCAGATCATTCATTGCCCTAAGAGGAAACGTTCGCCAACTGAGATGTGACCAAGGAACCAATTTCGTTGGTGCAAGGAGAGAGTTCGCAGAACTCATGAAAGGAATGGATGAAGAGAGACTGAAGGCTCTAGGATGTGAGTTCCTCATGAATCTTCCAGCGGCAAGTCACATGGGTGGCATATGGGAGAGGCAGATAAGAACTATAAGGAGCATCCTGACTGCAATTCTGGACCAGTCTGCACAAAGGCTCGACAGCACCTCTCTCCAGACTTAACTGTATGAAGTCATGTCCATCATCAACAGCCGGCCACTTACCGCTGAGCACCTGAATGACCCCTCCGGACCTGAACCGTTAACCCCGAACCACATTCTGACTATGAAGTCAACAATCAATCTTCCCCCACCTGGACAATTCATCAAGCAAGATCTCTATCTACAAAAGAGGTGGCGCCGAGTCCAGTATTTGGCCAACGAGTTTTGGACCAGATGGAGGAAAGAATATCTTCTGAACCTGCAACCAAGACAGAAGTGGTGTAAAAACAGAAGGAACTCAAAAGTCAATGACATCGTCCTTCTCCAAGACGAACAGACACCACGCAACGAGTGGAGACTAGTAAGAGTCACTGAAGTCTACCCAGGGCAAGATGGTAGGGTCAGAAAGCTGAAGCTGCTAGTTAGCCACACCACATTCAATAGCAAAGGGAAAGCTATAACCAGCACAATGTATCTAGAAAGACCTATACAAAAGGTCGTTACTTTAATAGAAGCAGATTAGAGTACAGAGTACTTCAGCGAGTTTCTTACTTACCAGGTACCTATGATATAGATGTTTATCTGTTGAGAAAAAAAGGAAAAGGAAAACTTACCTTTCTAACTTTGAGAAATATCATTTGATGATATGGTACCTGCAATAACATTGTTTTTGAGAAATCCCACATACTGTTAAGTTTGTGTAATTTGGTGGGAGTGTAAATGTAGCCATAATGGTGCATACTGTTTATATTAATGGTTGATTCCATGGTTGGTTTGTACGTTGTTTGTTCGTTGGTTGTTGGGTGACACATGGTTTGATTTGTTTGTGATTGTTTCCATGTGTGCATTTGGGTCTGGTCTCACGTTGTTTGGGAGACGTGTTTTCGCCTACCTTTCTGGTCGCGCTCTTCCACCTGCTTGCTAGTGGGACGATTCATGGACTTTCGGGTGGCCCGCGGTCTTTTCTCGTTGTTCGCGGGCATCATGGGTCAATCTTTGTCACGGAAACTATAAGGACATCAAAGACAATCATTGCAAGTTTCACGGACAATTCCCTCATTCTGGCATGCAGCGAACGAGGTACGTTATGTATGTTATGTGTGTAATGACCTACTTTTCACTCTCACAGATTATAACACTGTTTCTGAATTAGCCGTGGAACTTCGGCATGTTTATTTCGCTCCATGCATAACGTGCACATAATCCGACTGACTCTCGTCTACCTTCCCGCTCCCGTGGCTGCTCTGTTTACTATCCCGTAACTCCCTGTGTCCTTAAAGGTGTATTCCCCTAATACTGAACATCACATCCCTCCAACATTCCCAAGAAAGTAAACATTACATTCCTGCTATAGGATAGGGGTTGAAGTTTAAACATTACATTCCTGCTATAGGATAGGGGTTGAAGTTTCTTTGTAACAAATCCCACTATAGGTATCACAACATAAACTTTTTTTTGAATTAACGGCATACAAAAACCAAACTAATGCTCCACTGCAACACAGTCCAAGGTGTTATGTTATGGCACAAAATCATTAAGGTACTCTGACGGCTTCACGGCAACCCTTCTTGGGTAGCGAGGGGCGCCTGAGGTCAGTGGGCCTGACGTTGGGTTGGGTTCATCATTGTAAACAAAGTCATTTGGGTCAGTCTCACTCCGCGTGCTGTTGTCCTCTCCCAGTGTACCAGTTGGACCAAGTGTGGGGGACACTCGCTTGAAGTGTGACGCATTTCTTATCACCACCTGCTGCCCCCGTTGAGCAGTGATCATTGTTCCTTTTGCTGCAGTGACTTGAAACGGCTCCGGATGGAAAAAGAACTGGAATTTGTTCTCTGGTCGCAGTCTTTTCACCAGCACATGGTCACCCACGTTCAGAGCAGGGGATGGGCGACAGAAGTGTTTGTCTTGATGCCCTTTCATCTTCTCTTTTGCTTGTGTGTGTCTGGCTCTCATGAGCTTGTCTGGAACTGTGTTTTGGACATCGGGTAGTGTTGTGCGCACCTGCCTGCTAAAGATGGCTGTGGCAGGTGATTTCCCAGTGGTGCTGTGTGGGGTTGTTCTGCATGCTCTCAGGAAGCGATTCAGTGCTTGTTGAGTGTTTTTGCATTCAAGTGTGGCAATCTGGATCGTTTTTTTCAACGTTTTCATAAAGCGCTCAACCTCCCCATTTGCTTGGGGCCAATAAGGGGTTATCTTTCTGTGGCGGAAGCCTAGGTATGAAGCAAACCTGGAGAAGTCCTCAGAATTGAAAGGAGGACCATTGTCACTCTTGACAACTTCTGGGATGCCAAATAATGAGGACATGCTGTCTAGCTTTGGTATAACAGCTTTTGCAGATGTGGTGGACACCTTCTCCACCACCGGGAACCTTGAATAATCATCCATCACTACAAGTAAGTACTCTCCTTTGGCAATGAGCAGAAATCCACACTCACCTCAGTCCAGGGTGCAGCTGGAAGGGGAGTCATCTGGAGTGGTGCGTGAGATTGTGTTGTGTTTGTCACTGCTTGGCAAGCAAGACAGGTTTTGACGCAGTCTTCTGTCTTTTGGTCTATACCAGGGAACCACACTTTTTCCCTCAAAAGTTTCTTTGTCTTTACCAACCCTTGGTGGCCCTTATAAGCAATGTCAATCACTCGGTTATGCAGGGATGAGGGTATTACCAGCTTGTTACCTCTGAGAAGGGGATCAGATGTGGACAACATGAGCTCTGACCTCTGTGCATGAAAACATTGGAGGAGTGATTTTTGGGCAGGAGACATGTCTGCTGTCTGTTCCAGGAGAGCGTGCCACTGCCCTGTTCTGGCCGCAGCTATGACCCGCTGGAGGCATGGGTCAGACTGTGTGGCAGTGTGGATCTCCTGCAGTGTCATAGCGCGGGGAACATCATGGTCAATGATGAAAGGCATGTGTGCTTCAGCCAGCTCGGTGGCATGTGTGCTATTCGACTTGTGTGTGGACTGGGTGTCTGGAGAAGTAGTCTGCTGGGTTACCAACACCTGCCTTGTAGGTCACAGAGAAGTTGAAGTTCTGTAGCTTTAGTAGCCAGCGTTCAATTTTGGGAGGGGGAGAGGAAGATGGCTTGTTAAACATGGGCACCAGCGGCTTGTGGTCAGTAACCACTGTGAATGGGCATCCGAGTAGATATAGCTGGAAATGAAGGCAGCCCCAGATTATAGCTAAAGCCTCCCTCTCAGTCTGTGAGTATCTCTGTTCTACAGGTGACAGTGTTTTGCTGGCATGGGCAAGTGTGTGCAGTGTACCATCAGAGTCAGTTTGGGTAAGAACAGCCCCTAGGCCTACAGGGCTTGCGTCCACAACAACTTCTGTGTGTTTTGATTGGTCAAAATAGGCCATGACTGTGTCGCTGCTCAGTGCATTTTTGAGTTTGTCAAAAGCTGTCTGGTGGGTTGGGGACCAGTCCCACAGCTGGTCTTTCTTTGTGAGCTCCCTGAGAGGCTGTGTCAGGGTGGCTAGACCTGGAATGAAACGACCACAGTATGTGACAAGGCCAAGGAAACTTCTGACCTCTCCTGAGTTCCGTGGGGCTGGGGTCTCCTTAACTGCAGCCACCTTCTTGGGGTCCACTGAGATGCCTTGATCTGAGAATACATATCCGAAAAACTCCACCTTGGTCTTGTGGAAGTCACATTTGTCAGCATTGCGTGTGAGGTTACATTCACTGAGATGCGTAAGGACCGCCTCTAGGCTCTTGTCATGTTCTTCTTGGCTAGTGCCATACACCAGCATGTCATCACTGACGTTCAGAACACCCGGGATGTCAGACAGTGTCTCTCTAATGGTGTTTTGGAAAATATCTGCCGCTGAAGATATCCCAAAATTGAGTCATTTGTAGCGCCTCAGGCCCACATGTGTTGTGAAGGTTGTTATGTAGCGGGAGTCAGGATGGAGTTCAATCTGGTGGTAGCCAGCTGTCGGATCAAGTGTGGAAAACACTTTTGCCCCATTGAGGTCTGCTAGAATGTCGTCCACTGTGGGAGTGAGGTGCCTCTCACGCTTGATGGCTTCGTTTGGGCGTCTCATGTCAACACACAGTCTGATTTTTCCTGGTTGTTTGGGCTTTGGAGCTACTGCCACCGGAGAGACCCATGGCGTGGGGCCTTCAACACGTTCGATGATGTCTAGTGCCTCTAGTTTCTCCAGCTCCTGTTCCACTAGCTGTCTCATGTGGAAGGGGATGCGTCTGTGTTGTTGAGCCACTGGTTGCACTGTAGTGTCAATGTGGATTTTCACTTGGTGATCCTTGAGCTTTCCAATGCCTTGAAAAACGGTGGGGAATTTTTTTTGGAGCATGAGCGGCACACGTACATTGTTGACCAGGCGGACTAGGTCAAGGGCAACTGCTGTCTGGCAGCTTACTACAGGAATCGCTGACTTGTCGACCACGAAGAATGTTTCTCTGACAATTCTGTCTCGGAAGCTGAGTTGTGAGCAGAATTGCCTACGCATTGGCAGAGGCGTGCGGGAGCCATAAGCAAAAGTCTGGACTGATGTATTCTGCAGTACTGGGCGGGCTGGGAGTGATTGAAATGTGCAATAGTGCATTACATTGACTGAGGCTCCTGTATCTACCAGCACTTCGAGAGGCGACCCATTTATAATGGTCTGTTTTGGCGCTGTGATAGCTGGGTCTTTCAGTGTAAAAAGATATCTGGGGGAGTGGTCTGTGCTGTCTTCATTGGGACGCGGTGAGTGGGCATTTGATTTTGAGGTGTCATCTGACTGTTGACATTGTACATAGTTCATACTTTGTCTTGGGCGCGACCGGCACATTTTTGAGAAATTATTTTGTTTGCCACAATTGCGACATGCAAGCCCACGTGCTGGGCAGTCACCTTGATGAGGGAATGAGCCATCGCAGTTGAAGCGCTCACGTCCGTGCGCGCCTGGGGCCGTATGCGCAGGCTGCCGGGCAGAATGAGCAGGTTGCCTAGCCCGCTGATTCCTGCGCTCTCGGTGGTGCAGAGCCAAAATACTATCCGAAACGGTGTCCGATCGTTTCTCCATTTCATGTGCTTGTTGTTCAGATGCTTCTTCCAGCCTGGCTAGTTCCAGGAGTTTTGTCAGATTCACCGTGGGATCAGTGAGAGCTTTTCTCCTAAGCTTGTGCGATACGCAGGTTTGCACAATGTGGCGTCTTATTTCTGCGTCAACATCAGAGAACTCACAGGATACCGCAAGTGTGCATAAGCGGACATAGTATTCCCCAACGGTTTCATTTCCAGACTGTGTAGATTGCCTAAACTTGTACAGCTCAAAATCCACATTCCTCTTTGGTGAAAAATAAGTCTCAAGTGCCTTAACGGCTTTATCAAAGTCTTTAGCGTCTCCCTTATCAGGCAGCGTCACAAAAACGTCATATACCTGTTCGCCCGCATAATGAAGTAGCATGGCACGTTTCCTAGTATTGTCTTTGATGTCCATGGCCAACAAGAAATTTTCAAAACGAGCCCTCCATTTCTCCCATCTAGGTCCCAACGTCCCCGGGGCACCTCCATGGATATCAAATGCCGGGAACGCGTCGCTCGACGCGAAAAACTTTGCCATGATGAGATGGCGGATGACTTGGATGAACTTGTTGATTCATGCTAGCTAGCTCAGCTAATGCAGTTAGCTGAACGTTATTACCCTTTTGTTACTACTGATTAGAGTTCATAATTCAATTCCGCAGTGCAGGTTCCGTCAATCCACAAAGTCCTCATCGCCATTGTAATGACCTACTTTTCACTCTCACAGATTATAACACCGTTTCTGAATTAGCTGTGGAACTTTGGCATGTTTATTTCGCTCCATGCATAACGTGCACAAAATCCGACTGACTCTCGTCTACCTTCCCGCTCCCGTGGCTGCTCTGTTTACTATCCCGTAACTCCCTGTGTCCTTAAAGGTGTAGTCCCCTGATACTGAACATCACAATGTGTAGCCCACGTTATGTGCGGTCTTATTTTATGTTAATTGTGCTAATTGTATTGTTTCATGTATACAGTTTTCACAGTGTTGATGGAGATTTGGAGAGTTCAGTAAACCTGTTCCAGAAAGCTACTTGTGTTCGCCGTGCCTTGGGGGGATTTACACTAACTTTGATGCAACTGGTCTACTCTGTTTTTATCAAATTTGACTTGCATGATGTAGGATATGTAACATCATGGCATCTTTATTACGATCCTGCCCTCAAGTGTTTCCCGCCTCCTTGATTATCCTCACCTGTGTCTAATTATGCACCTGCCCCCAATTTTGTCATTAGTCTACCCTGTATATACTAAATACCGCCTCATTTTCCATGTTACTTTGCCGAGGTTGACGGAAGCGGAACATTTGGGACGGACCAGAAACGCGGGTTCCGGGTTGATGGACCAGAAACACGGTAGTATTGAACAATGTTCTGGCAGATTAGCATAAACTGCACTTTGAATGTAACATCATGTCAACTAGTTCAGATGGAGATAATGGGAAAGAAATTGATTGGATGATACCTAGATCTATGAAGCAGAAAAGGGCTTTGAAAAAAAGATGGAGGAGACAGAGCGAGAAGTTGGTCGGTTGAGAGTGAGGAAAAAGGTAAGTTATACCAAAAAAATCAAGAACCAGTCAGAATGAAAGGCAGATAATTATGGATCAAGCACAAGAAATCGAGTGGGAAGTAATAATCGAATTCAATCAAGATGGTGGCGCTATCACCCGGTTAAATTTACCAGAGCAATCAAGGAAGAGATCGCTAGAATAAAATACACTAGGTTTATGAATAACAAACGAATGTATCAATACTCGTTTGTTATTCATAAACCTAGCGTATTTGATCTTGCATCTAGCAGACAACTAGCATCTAGCAAACAACAGCAAGAAAAGATACTTGAAATGTTGAAGGATGAAGGCTCGTATCCCTGGAGCAATGGCAAAGTTGAGAGGAGTTATCTCAGGAGTTCCACTAAGTATGTCTGTGGAAGATGTTAAAAATGAGATGCAAGGAGGAAAAGGCTTAAAAGTAAAAGAGATGGCTCACAGAAGAAAATCCTATCTGAAACCCTATCTACTCAAAAAACCCTCCCTAAATCGGTGCAAATGGGATGGATGAACTACAGTGTGAGGGAATACATTCCCAAACCACTCAGGTGTTATGCATGCCAAAGGAATGAGGCACACAGCACAGCAGTGTAAAGGAAAGCTAAGGTGCGCGGCACACAATGTGGAGGCCAACATGAGTATGGAAAATGTCAAAAGGATGACAATGTTAAATGTAATTGTGGAGGAGAGCACAGCGCTGCGTATGGAGACTGTTTAGTGCAGCGAGAAGCAAGAGAAGTCCAGCAAGTTAAGATAATGGACAAAGTTGCGCTAAAAAAAGCAAGGGGGGTAGGAACAAACAGGAATGTTAGTGGAATAGCTCAAAGAAATGCAGTACAAATGGACAGTAACACACCTGAAAACCAGGCCCAAATGTTGGATGAAAGATCATTGGTTTGCCTTAACGATGGACAAGGTACGAGAGTTGATGTGAACAGGGGTACGGTATCATGCTTGGATTTTACAATGGTATCGGATAGTTTGGTGAATACCTGCGAATGGTATGTCAAGAATGATTCAACTATAGGAAGTGATCATTTCCCAGTTCCCACTATAGTAAACACAAATGTGTGTATACAAGAAGCAAGTACATTTACCAGGTGGTGCTTTGTTAAAGCTGACTGGGGGAAATTTAGGATATGTTGTGAGGAGTCGGCATGCATGGTAACACTAGAAAGAAGCATAGAGGAATACTCAACTCAAGTTGTGGAACATATTCTAAATGCTGCAAATTTGAGTATACCAAAGAGAACAACACAAGGTAAGAAGAAAGTGGCGCCTTGGTGGAATGAGGAATGTAGCAGAGCTGTAAAAGAATGAAACTGGGCATTCAGAGCTTTGAAGAAAAACGTGTTGCAACAGAATGTTATAGATTACCAAAGGGAAAGGGCAGTGGCTTGTAGAATTATTAAACACAAAAAAGAGGACATGGAGAGAATTCTGTTCCACCATTGGCAGAGGAGTGAAGTTAGGGAATGTCTGGTCCATGTTTGAGCAAATGAGTGGGAAAAGGAAGTTGTGTTCAAATCCCAGCATTGGTTGATGAGGAGAGGCTGGCAGTGTCTGAGAAAGAGAAGGCGGTAGGGCATTTGCTGTGTAGGTAGGGCATTTGCTGCAGTACATAGTGGGGAGCACCTTGATGATTTCCACACGCAGCAGAAAGAACGTGTACTCGGAGAGAATGAGAGGCAGAAGAGGGGATGAGATGTCAACTCTGGATGTAGACTTTACAATGTCACAACTTAAAATAGCCTTACAAGATACCTGATATACAGCCCCAGGACAAGACCAGTTATGTTATGCCATGTTCTGGCAACTGCCAGTGGAAACATTGAAGTCAGTGCTGAGAATTTTTGATAAAATCTGGAGGGAGGGAATGCTGCCGAGTTGTTGGAAAAGGGCAGTCATATTACCATTCATCAAGCCAGGGAAGGATCCTGCTAATCCTGGTAACTATAGGCCCATAGCATTGACATCTCACTTATGTAAATGGTTGGAGAAGATAATAGTTCATAGGCTATCACATGCACTGGAACAAAAAGGGTTACTGGGTAATTTTCAGAGTGGATTTTGAAAAGGAGGATCCACAATAGATGCTCTAGTTAGCGTAAGTAATTGGTGGAAAAGTTAATGAAGATGAAAGAGTTGATGGCAATAGTATATTTTGACATTGAAAAGGCATATGATTCTATGTGGAGGGAAGGGTTGCTTATCAAATTAAGTAAAATGGGTATTGGAGGGAGGATGTATAATTGGATTATGGACTTTTTAACAGGCAGGAAACTTAAAGTCAAGGTTGGGGCAACAGTATTTAAGGATTATGAAATAGAAAATGATATTCCCCATGTTCAATGTAATGATTAATGATACATTTACAAATCTATACTGCTTAAAAAAATAAAGGGAACACCTAAAAACACAATATAGACCTCGATGAATGAAATATTTCAGCTGAAAATCTTTATTTATTAGACAGAGGAATGTGTTTAGAGCAAAATAACCTAAGAATGATCAATGGAAATCAAAATCATTAGCCCATTAAGGTCTGGATTAAGAATCATACTCAAAATCAAAGTGGAAAATGAGAACATAGGCTGATCCAACTTCTGTGGAAATTCTTCAAGACGATTCAAAATGAGGCTCAGTAGTGTGTGTGGCCTCCACGTGCCTGTATGCACTCCCTACAACGTCTGGGCATGCTCCTGATGAGACAACGGATGGTCTCCTGAGGGATCTCCTCCCAGACCTGGATCAGGGCATCGGTCAACTCCTGGACAGTCTGTGGTGCGACATCACGTTGGTGGATGGTACGAGACATGATGTCCCAGAGGTGCTCGATTGGATTCAGGTCTGGGGAACGTGCAGGCCAGTCCATAGCATCAATGCCCTCGACATACAGGAACTGCTGACACACTCTGGCCACATGAGGACGAGCATTGTCATGCATGAGCAGGAACCCAGGGCCCACTGCACCAGCATATGGTCTGACAATGGGTCTGAGGATCTCATCCCGGTACCTAATGGCAGTCATGGTACCTCTGGCTAGCACGTAGAGGTCTGTGCGGCCCTCCAAGGATATGCCTCCCCAGACCATCACTGACCCACCGCCAAACCGGTCATGCTGGAGGATGTTGCAGGCAGCAGAACGTTCTCCACAGCGTCTCCAGACTCTCTCACGTCTGTCACATGTGTTCAGTGTGATATACCTCCATGCTCTGGACACTGTGATGGGAGACACATCAAATCTTCTTACCACAGCACGCATTGATGTGCCATCCTGGATGAGCTGCACTACCTGAGCAACTTCTGTAGGTTGCAGATACCGCCTCATGCCACCTCTAGTGGTGAGGGCACTAGCAAAATGAAAAACTAACCAAAGATCGGCCAGAAAAGATGAGGACAGGCAAATGGTCTGTGGCCACCACCTGCAAATCCATTCCTTTTATAGGGGTTGTCTTGCAAATTGTCTAATTTCCACCTGGTGGAAATTAGACAATTTACCAACAGGTGAAATTGAGTCACAAATCAGTGTTGCTTCCTAACTGGACAGGTTGATATCTCAAAAGTGTGATTGACTTGGAGCTACATTGCATTGCTTATGTGTTCCCTTTATTTTTTTGAGCACTGTAGATGGAGGCATCAAATCAGTGCTATATGCAGACGATGGGACCATATGGATGAGGGGAAGAAATGTACCATATGTGTTAAAGAACATAGGGGAACCAATAGAGAAAGTAGAGAAGGGGTCATATGAGTGGGGGTTGAAATTTTCATGAAGCAAGTCTTGTTACATGATATTTACAAATAAGGGCAAGATTGATGCTGAGAAGTTAACATTATATGGTCAGCTGTTGGAGAGGATGACTGAATTTAAGTAACTGGGCCTATGGCTAGATAGCAAATATACATGGAGAATACATATCAAACACCTTGAAACCAAATGCAAAAAAGTCATAAATGTATTATGAGCTGTGGCTGGCTGCGACTGAGGGGCAGATAAAGTCATTACTTGACATTTATAGGGCGGTTATGAGGTCAACAATAGATGATGGCTGTATAGTGTATGGAGCAGCAGCAAAGATATCCTTGCAAAAAGTGGATGGACTACAGTATGGAGCACTCCGTATATGTATAGGAGCTATTAAGTCAACTCTCAGTAATGCAGTACTAATAGAAACAGGAGAGACACCACTGGAGTTAAGAAGAGAGAAACTCACACTTGCATATTGGATCAGATTAAAAGGAAGTGGGGAAGAAAACCTTACAAAGAAGACATTACAGGATTGTTGGGAATATTCCAAGTTCCAGGGGTTTGGGTTTAGGTGGGCAAGAGGCGAAAGAGTGAGGACATATGGAATGGAGGCCTTAGAGTTCACCAGGTCCACCCCATTTAGTAGTGTATCCCCTTGGTTTTTCACAGAAGTAAAGATAGACATGAGTATTCTGGAAAAGAAAAGAGAATGGTGAATGAATGCAGTGGGAGTTGTTAAAACAAGTGTGTGCCTGAGAAATAGTTATCTCAAAATCTACACAGATGGTTCCAAGAGCAAACAGGAATGTCTGGGAATTTGTGTGTATGTCCCTGAGTTTAAAATATCTATTTCCAAAAGACTATCTGACCAGTTATCAGTATATACAGCGGAAATAGTGGCATTCATTATTGGGTGACAGTGGGTTGAAGAGGTCAGACCTGATAGGGTGGTGATATGTACAGATTCAGTAGCAGTCTTGGAAAGTATACAGTCAACAAAAACTGTCAGAAATTTACCATAATTTGCTAAGACTACACAGAGGTGGTGTAGACGTACAATTCTGTTGGGTACCAGCACATGAGGGACTTAAAGGGAATGAGTGCGCAAAAAGGGCATTGCAAAAAGAAATAACAGTATCGTTTCCACCTGGAAAAGCAGTGATTAAGAGGAAAATAATGGCTGTATGGCAGAAAAGGTGGTAGGAAGACCAGAAAGGAAGGGGGTATTACAAAATACAAAAATCTGTCGTATCAAACTATAAAGAAAGGAACAGAAGGGAGGACATCATAGTAACAAGACTGAGATTGGATCACACGGGATTAAATTGCACTTTGTTTATAATGGGGAAAAGTGACAGTGATAAGTGTGAGAACTGTGGAGTTAAAGAAAACGCAGAACATGTAATATTGCATTGTAACATGTTTGAAGTGGAAAGAGAGAGGTTGCAGGATAAAGTCGAGAGGCGGGACGGGAGTGAATCTAAAATAACATGTCACACTCCTGTACAGTAGGTGGCGGTATGCACCTTAAAGTTGTTTGCGATCCGCCAGTAAACCGAGAGAAAAAAAGGTCACTTTGCCAGTTTGTCTTTGTACCTCCGTGTCAAAGCGTTCCAGCTCTTAACTGCTGGCGTGCTCCTGAGTAATAGTCAGACTAGCTTCTATGTTTTAACTGCCTGTTTACTGGACTGGTTTCGACTAAGCTTTTGTGTTTTGGACTCTGCCTTTGCCTAACGTTTATTGGATACCTCTGCCTGTCTATTGGACTGATTTTACTGTGTAGTGAACCCATCTTCAGCAAAGACGTTTATTCTACCTGCCTTGTGTGAGTCATGCATTTGAGTACCCTGTCTGTTTGCACCACTGTTACAATACGAACTGGCCAACATGGACTCAAGCAGACTCCGACTCTGTGGGCCACTCTCCAAGCCCAGGGGAGGAGAATTCATCACCAGGATGAGCAGCTCACCTTGCTTCATCAAAATATGAAGGATTTGAAAGAGACATGAAAGTGTCTTTGACTTCCTTCAGCAGTCAGATCAATTTTCGGGTCACTGATGTGCAGAAGATGCAAGCTCAGCTCGGTGCTATGGTCTCTCCTCCAGCACCCGCTCTCACCGCTGGTTTTGCTGTGGTTTCGGCCTCCGCCAGCTCCCGCTCTGTCTTCACATCTCTCCAGGCCGGAGCGGTTTTCTGGTGATTCCGGTGTCATGCTTTCCTGGTCCATTGTGGTCTCCACTTTGAGCTTCAGGCAGCCTTCTACCCAGGGCTCGAAATTAACTTTTTTCCTCAGTGTCCCACAACTGTCCCGAATTCTACGTTGTATTGTCCCGGGTATAACCAACAGTGTCCCAAATTTTAATTCTTGTCGTCGCCCCCTCAATTATGCAGAATACATACAATTTGATCCTTTTTTGTCACTTAATCATCACACCATGGACTCTGGTCCACCATATAAGTTTAAAATACTTATTCTTTTATTAAACATATGAATATTAGTTTCGGGAGTTTCGGGAGTCGGCAGTATTGGGGCTTGCATCAGGGGGCTGTTTATTCAACCACCTCAGCATTTCTTTCTTCTTCTTTTTTTTTTTTATAAATTTATTTCTGATTTTCCCCTTTTTCTCCCAATTTAGTGGCCAATCGATCCCTATTTTAATTCAAACACCCACCCTTGTACTGTATGTGTTCGCCAACTGCATCTCTCCGGCCGGCAGTCTCGAAGGATTCGCCTCGCCACCTTCGTGACGAGGCGACTCCAGGCCGAACCACTGCTTTTTCCGACACACAGAGACGTAGTCATGTGGCAAACACAAGCTGACTCCGCCTCCCTCCCGAAGACAGCATTGCCAATTATTGCTGCTTCATCGAGTCCAGCCATAGTCGGATCTGACAAGACCGAGGCGCGAACCCCGGTCCCCAGTGGGCAACTGCATCGACACAAAGCCGATGCTTAGACCGCTACACCACCGCAGACTTCTTCTTCTTCTTTTAATTGTTGTTAATGATGGTCTATCGCTCTGGCTCTATGTTGCATTGGCGCGAGTCAAGCAGCAGCCACTGGCAGAGTGGATGACGAATGCATTCCATGATTTGCACGAACAGGCGATTAACTGCCCTATTGTGAGGTGCCACAAGAACGTAAGCCTTCTGTAGTTTCGCCGTTCACACGTTTTTATTAAATTATTCAAAGACAAAGTAACGTCTAGATACTCATAATTAATGACAAATAACACCTATTTCGAAGTTTACTTTGACATTTTTTTTCACTGTCCCGGAATTGTGCCAGACAAAATATATTTGTGTCCCAGTAGGATTTTTTATGGTCCCCGGGACATCGGGACATCATTAATATCGAGCCCTGCTTCTACCCAACAGACCAAACTAAGGTGGCATATGTTGTCTCCCATCTCTTTGGTAGAGCTTGGGCCACGGCAGAATGGAGCAGAAAGTCTCATATATGACCCACTTGACCTTTCTCAGATAGTCTTGCAAAGATTTTCCAACATATCACACCCAGACGAGAGGAGACGAGAGCATTAGTGAGTCTGCGTCAGGGTAAGAGAAGGGTGCCAACTACGCCATTGAATTCAGCACCCCGACAGCGGCTGGAATCAGTCAGCTTTATTCAACGCTTTTCTCTATGGACTGTCTAACCAATGAAAGGAGCAGCTCTCCCCTCGAACTGCCCACAGACCTGGAGTCCCTAATTTCTGTAACCAATAAAATCGACAAATGTCTTCTCAAGAGATCCAGATCGGGCATTTCCTCCTCTGTCCAGAAGAGGCAGCCTTTAGTCAGCCTGTCCTTTCCCTGGTGTCCTCCCCAGCCAACACACCCTTCCTGCTCCCTCAACATGGCCCCCACCTGCTTCAGAGGAGCCCATGCAGCTAGGAAGAACCAGGTTCACTCCAGAGGAACGACAACGTCACCTGCGGGAGGGTCGGTGCATCTGCTGGGCCACCTCATCGCTTCCTGTCCATTAAAATACTGGGCTCAGTGAAGAGGAGGGCGCTGGTGAGTCGAACTACCCTCTGTTGTCCCTCTCGCCCATCCCCTGATATTCACCTCTCCCTCTGTGTCCCTTAGTCATTGCATTTTGGAGGATTCAGGTTCCAACGCAAGCACGATGGATGTTGGGTTAGCTAAGAGACTGGGCCTTGACTCTTTTCCCCTGCCCAAGCCTTTGGAGGCAAGCGCTTTGGACGGACATTTCCTCTGCAGGATAACCCACCAACCTCACCCAGTACAGTTGATTTTCCCTGACAATCACACTGAGGCTCTTAGTTTGTTCTACGGACAAGGCTTGACAATGGTGCATTGTGCAACCTACAGCCGCATGCTTATCTAATCGGACAACCAACTCGTCATTCACACATGCGCATCCCATAACTATGGGTACCTACAAGCTACCGGATCTACCATATGGGCAACCTGGGCATGTGCCCAGGGGCCCTCCACGATGGAAGAAAAACTGAAATGCGTTTGACCCATTCTCTTGATTATCCAGTCAGTTAAATAAGTTGTTTCCAAGAAAATTAAGTATCTTGATGATTATATTGGTGAAATGGCTGGGCAAGTGGTGACTGGTGCAGGTGGTTATATTGCACAGACTCAAGATCAGTTTTTCTTAAGTCAAGGTTAAAAACAGTGGAATTAATGTTTACCTGACCCACTATCAGTTAGGTTGTATCAGTGAGAAGTGTGCATTAATAAGTGCCAAGCAGCAGAAAATGGACGGCGTTAACCAAAAGCCCAGCGGGGCTGCGAAAAGGAAGCGAAAGAAGCGGCCACAATAAAAAAAATGTCCTGCTATTTTTTTTTAAAAAAAAACTAAAAGTGAAGAAGAGGGCATTCCCATGGAAGATGTCGAGCTAGCAAGTAGTAACGATAGCCTGGAAGCAGGGCTTAATTTGTGCCGGAGCAAGCCGGGGCGTGCTCCGGGAACTCCCAGATTTGGACCGGTACGTATTTGATTGGCTCTGCCACCTCTTTCGTCACTATAAAAATCTGTAAAAACATTTTCTTTAATATTTAGTGTTATCTGTTCTGTCACTTTATTATTTCCCATTGACGTTTTTTGTAAATCGCTGGTTTGCCTACGTTTGATGCATTTTAAATCGGCTATTTTGAGAGAGAGAGAGAGAGGTCAATCGCTCAAGTCACGCAGTGCATGCCACGTCACAAGAGCTAACATTACCGCAATATTAGACTCGCAACAACTAGCCGCCTACTCTATCAAAAGCCATTGATTAAAAAATGTCAAAAAGACAGTCAAATTTGTTTATTTTTTTCAGGTCAGCCGAACCCTAAGAAAGCCATGGTAATTTCAGAAGACCAACAAGGAAGGGCACAGCACAGCAGCAGCTAGCACAAGCGTGGCAGCACCTGCTACTAGCAAACATGACGAGCAGGAGGGAAAAGAGGAGGCTAACGAGCCAGAGGGCAATCGAAGAGAACTTTTTTCAAGTTGTGCCCCTACATACAGGGCGAACGAGCGATAGAACCTTGGACGAGAGGGCATTTTTCGGAAGCCTGGCAAGGAATCTGGAGAGATGTATTGTCTGTGAATGTTCTCATTCATCCAGGTCATGGTTATCCAAAGGAGATGAATCAAGTGCAACTGGACTTGGTATATATCCGTGAAGACGTTTCGCCTCTCATCCAAGAGGCTTCCTCAGTTCGTGCCTTTCTGACTAGACCAAGCTAATCTGACTGGCTGGTGATGAGACTCTGAATTTATCCTCGATGAGTTGTTTTCAGAGCTATTGATATGCGTGGCTCTTTGTGATCCGATGTTTACCAACGCCCGTCGCTAACAGAGCCATAGATGTAACTGGCTCTTCTGAGTCTCATCACCAGCCAGTCAGACTAGCTTGGTCTAGTCAGAAAGGCACGAACTGAGGAAGCCTTTTGGATGAGAGGCGAAACGTCTTCACGGATATATACTATCCAGTTGCACTTGATTCAACTCCTTTGGAGAGACGTATTGTAACGATCACGGATGAATAGGCTCGGTAGCCCTTGGCTAACGGGTCGGACCCTTTAGTCGGCTGGTTAACATTGTCACCCGCGGTGCGGAATACACGAGTTCGCGGCCCCGGCTGTGACGGTCCGGCCGGGGACGTCCTTCCAGAAGAAAGGGAGCAATGTAACGATCATGGATAATAGGCTCGGTAGCCCTTGGCCAAGGGGTCGGACCCTTTAGTCGACTGGTTAACGTTGTTGCCCGCGGTGCGGAATACACGAGTTTGTGTCCTGGCTGTGACACTGCAGTCACACCATCTGCGCTTTGGAGAAGCGCGGTTCGAGCTATCCTTAATCAAAAATGCATTGTGTGTCTACAACACTCTTTAATGCAAAGCGGAAAGGTGCAAGTTAAAGTCATACGCAATATGTACCTTGTGTTATGAAGGCATAATTTAGAAAAAAATCATTAAAAAGACAGATCAAATTGTTTTCACCAAACTCCACGACAGTTTTGTTCAGCCTGTCCTCAGGTGTCTCTGTGATTAGTTTCATCTTATTTTACTGCATCATTTTTGAACAATTGCATGTTAAAATCATTGCCAATATGTATATTATGTTATGAAGGCATAATTAATACAATCATTAAAAAGACAGATCCAATTGCTTTCACCAAACTCCACCAGTTTTGTTCATCCTGTCCCCAGGTGTCTCTGTGATTAGTTTCATCTTATTTCACTGCACCATTTTTGAATAACTGTTTGTGAAAGTCATAGCAAATATGTACATTGTGTTATGAAGGCATCATTTAGAAAAAAATCATTAAAAAAAATCAGATCAAATTTCATCTTATTTTACTGTACACATGTTGTCTCCTTTGGATGTCTTATTTTACTGCACATGTTGTCTCCTTTGGATGTCTTATATGATGTTGCTGCTGTGCTGTCTATTATGATTAATAAGAATAATAAATGTTTTTGCTTCAACAGTCCAGAACAAAAAACACCACTTTTGATGATATTTTAAAACATATCCAGAGTTTTCAGGAATCCTTTTCTGAGCAGGAAAGAAGGAAATGTCTTTTACAAAAAGGAGAGGAAACACCATAACGAAATTCTCAGTCTCCAGAAGATGATCCAACAAAAAACCGATGAACTTGAAGTTCTGCAGAAAGTGCTCCTGCATCCAAAGGGTGTGATGCTTTGGTCAAGGGGAGCATAGAAATTTACCACCAGAGATCTAAGGGGGACATTGTTTACTTGGATGCAACAGGAAGTGTTGTGAAGAACTCTAAAGATAGTACACGTCCTTTTTATGTGTATGAACTGGTGGTCAGAAACCCGAAAAAGGGTTTCTCTCCTAGCCTGTGGCAACTTTTGTGACCTGTGACCACACAACTTCCTTCATTATACATTTTCTCAGTGCTTTTCAAACTGATCACACCAAACAATATGGACACAGAAACATCAAACCTGTGATGGTTGTATGTGATGAGTCGATGGTCCTAATGCAGGCCATATCCTTGGTCTGCAGCCAAACAAACTTGCTCCAAAGTTATTATAACACGCTACTCTTCCTTTGCGTTGTTGGACCAGCGCTCACCCTGTTCAACCCCATTCCATATGAGGTCATGGATTATTAAAGGACATGGAACTGCACAGGACACAAGGAGTAAAGTAAGAAGCGGGGAAAAGGAGGCTGAAGGCTCTACTGATGTTTTGTGGCCTGTTTTGGACAAATAAATAAAAGGTACTTTTAAAAATTATTTTCCGCAGTGTTGTTAATTGAGCCTTATATTTTTGTGATGGGGATCAATGTATCGGGTCAAATTGCGTAATTCAAGCACCATAGCCTATATGTATTGTATGCTGGCAAGTTGTTTGATGTTTTTTGTCTAAACATTTGAAAGTTTTTTTTAGCTCGGCATTAACTTGGCGAACTTTGCTACTGTGCATGTGTCTACTGCCTCGTTGTCACGTCAGATTAGGCTAGGCCCATCTATTTAATAAACGCAACGATGAAATTATTGGTTGAAAAGCACGTGACTATTGCGTAGCTGTTTCAGCATCACAAAAAGCACTGTTTTGTGCATTTTTAAAATGTGTTTCGTGACTTTTTTTCTCACCCCTAACCTGCCAGAGCAGCACCCTCTCAGTGCTCCGGGACCTCCTCTTTTACAAATTAAGCACTGCCTGGAAGCATCTACCATCGGTTGTAGCAATGCACAGCCTCAGCTAGTTAGCAACTTCTAAAGGTAAGAACCATTTCATTATGTTGTCTGTGCATTGAGCAGTATTATCTGGTGTGATTGTGTTGCTGTATATTTTTGTGGCTGAGTTTATTTGATATCTACTACTACTACTTTCGGCTGCTCCCGTTAGGGGTCGCCACAGCGGATCATCCATTTCCATTTCTTCCTGTTTGCTGTATCTTCCTCTGTCACACCAGCCACCTGCATGTCTTCCCTCACCACATCCATAAACCTCCTCTTTGGCCTTCCTCTTCCCTAGCAGCTCCATATTCAGCATCCTTGTCCCCAATATACCCAGCATTTCTCCTCCACACATGTCCAAGCCATCTTAATCTCCCCATCTCTTGCTTTGTCTCCATACCATCCAATCTGAGTTGTCCTTCAAATATACTCGTTCCTAATCCTGTCCTTCTTCGTCACTCCCAATGAAAATCTTAGCATCTTCAACTCTGCCACCTCCAGCTCCGCCTCCCGTCTTTTCATCAATGCCACTGTCTCTAAACCATATAACATAGCTGGTCTCACAACCATCTTGTAAACCTTCCCTTTAACTCTTGCTGGTACCCTTCTGTCACAAATCACTCCTGACACTCTTCTACACCCACTCCACCCTGCCTGCATGCTCGTCTTCACCTCTCTTCTGCACTTGCCATTACTTTGGACAGTTGTTTATTTGATATGCTGTTTGCATAACATATATTGCATCACTGTGGGGTGATGCTACCATATTGGATTCAGTTTGTCAAGTTCATTATGTTGGTTTTTGCAGTTCTGTGTGAAGTTGCCTAGCTCACTTACTGAGCTTTTATTTTGAAACCTGCATTTACCTGTATCGTGTGATTTACCTTTGGGAGGGCATTGTTGTAAGCCTATTCCTAGTCAGTTACATTATGTATCAGTAATAACTAGTCGGCTGTCTGCTTGGGTGGTTTTCCATGAACACAAATATTGCCATAGTCTAGAGTCATACTCTGTGTTGGGATAACTTATCCATTGTTTCCTTGTCTTGTGATTTGTGAGTGAAATGCCAGTACTTGGTCTATTTGAACTGTATAGGCACACCTGCTCAGCTGGACTGGTTATTCAGCCTTTAACCAATAGGTGTATGATTATGGTCTGGTGGATTTGACATGCCAGTTTGACTGGAGCCTCAAATTAAGGTGGGGTTTAATGGCTGGGGTGGTTGTGTGTGTGTGTGTGTGTGTGTGTGTGTGTGTGTGTGTGTGTGTGTGTGTGTGTGTGTGTGTGTGTGTGTGTGTGTGTGTGTCTGTGTGGTGGGGCGGTTATAAGCTTCAGTGCCCAGGGGCCCTTGGGGGTACTAATCCAGCCTTGCCTACAAGGCACAAAAGCCTATTACATTACACCCCCCCCCCCGTTTTTTATTTTCCTTTTTTTAAACGGGAGACATTTTGCACACTAACTGTTGCAACCACTAAGTTTACTCAGAAGACCCCATAACTCAAAACATCTTTAACCGCAACATCTTAAACAGAAGAACAAGAGACTTTCAATGTCACATGATCATCATCAACCTACTCTGTATCTAATAGGTAGTCTTGCATGTCTCCCAGATCTGGTTTGATATGAGTTTCAGATTGTTAATCAGGTGTCTTTTTGGTATGTAATAATTGTGTGCTCAGCTGGGCTTGTGCGTGTTGCCTGTTTCTCTCTTGTCAGTCTTTCATCCCAGAGTCCATGTTCAGGTTGATGTCCTGTTCATTTGTTGATCTAAAGGTTTTCTCATCCATTTTCTACAGATACTTTGTTTCTCCTGTGCAGTCTCCCATCTGGTGTGCAAACCACAAAAGATCGCGGTTGCTTGTGTTTGTGCAGGACCACAGCTGATAGCCATGTCTCTCCTCTTTGCACCCTGACATTTTCTCCTGCTTGCAGGTCAGTCTCATTGTTTGTCTGCTGAAGTAGAGTTTTTGCTTCTCCTGCTTTTCTCTCAATTGCCTTTGTACTTGGCCTGTTCCCTCTGAAGTAAGTAGTGAGGTTGGGGTTGGCAGTTTTCATTTCAGCCACTGTCCCATCAGCAACTGTGCTGTTAATAGTCCTACACCTTCCAATGGTGTGTTGTGATACTCCAACAGTGAAATGAAGGGATTGCCATTACAATTTTTTAGTCTGTACTGTCCTTTCTGCTTTACCATTCGACTGGGCATGACCAGAACTAGACATGGATGTGCCTGAATTTCCAGCTTTCTGCAAAGTCTTGGAACTCGGCACTGGCGTACTGAGGACCATTATCTGAGATAACATCAGCAATGCCATGCCTTGCAAACATCGATTTTCAGTGCAACTATGACATTGCTGCTGGTGGTATCTCTCAACTTGTTGATTTCTATGAACTTTGAGAAATAGTCCACGTGTAGCAGAAACTCAGATCTTCTGAAGTGAAAGAGATCAGTCCCTACTTTCTCCTACGGTCTGTCTGGTATTGGGTGTGAGAATAATGGCTCTCTCAGATTGCTGTTTCTGTTCTCGTTACAAATCGCACACTACAATACCATCTCCTCAATGTGTGAAGACATGTGTGGCCAATACAGAATGTCTCTGGCTCTTTCTTTGCACTTAACAATTCCCTAGTGGGACTAGTGGATTTTAAGCATTTCTTGTCTCCGCTGATGTGGAACAATAAGCTTTGCTGCTTTGAACATCAGTCCAGGTGTGTGTGTGTGTGTGTGTGTGTGTGTGTGTGTGTGTGTGTGTGTGTGATTTCCTTCCTAAATGTTCAATACAGCCGAATTTGTTTTGGCACTTTTCTTTCAGCCATCCGCTTAACGTAATGTATTTCAGTAGCTGCATTTCAGGGTCCTCTGCTGTTGTTGTTCTGAATTTGTGCCGTTTTTCCTCTGAACAGGGTAGCTGAGGTGTAATCATGTTCACCTCGAATTCTTTCTCCAGCAGATCTTCTTTCTGCTCTTTGAGGAACACTCGACTTAGCGTGTCTGCAATATGAAGTTCTTTGCCTGGCCGATAAGTGACTTTAAGGCTGTATCTTTGTAGCAGAAGCAGCAACCTCTGCAGCCTCACAGGAGCTTGGTGTAAAGGCTTTTTAAAGATGCTTTTCAGCAGCTTGTGGTTACTCTCAACATGAATTGTCTTTTCCATAAACATAGTTATTGCATTTCTCACATCTGTAGACAATAACAAGTAGCTCCTTTTCTATTTGTGCATACCTACTCTGACAGCCAATGAGTGCCCTTGCCCCATAAGCTACAGGTTGTCCATCCTGTAGGATGACTGCTCCAATGCCTTCTGAGCTAGCATCTAATGACCGTGTAATTTGTTTGTTGATGTCATAAAACTTCAGAATTGCAGCGTTGGTGACCAGCTGTTTAAGGTGTTCAAAGCTCCTCTTTTGTGTTTCCTCCCAGTGCCACTCTGTCACCTTCTAGCAGCTTCCTTAAAAGGATCACCGATGTCTGACGAGTTAGGTATGAACTTGGCCAGATATTGGCTCATCCCCATGAATCTTATCAGCTCCTGCTTATTCTGTGGCGGTGGTAGCTGTGTCACTGCTCACACCTTTTCCTCATCCGGTCTCAGTCCACTGGCACTGAGTGTGCCTGGTGTATTTGATATCTTTTGTCCTCATAAAACATTTGTTTTTGTTAAGTTTCAGGTTCTGCTCCTTTGCTTTCTCCAACATCCTCAACCTGTGGTCATGCTCTTCCATGGAGTCTCCCCAAAAAAGTAGGTCATCAATGATGTTCACAACACGAATGATGTGAATGGGAGGAGAAATGGGGTAGGGGTAATTCTGAAGGAAGAGTATGTGAAGAGTGTCAGTGATGAGTACGAAGCTGGAAATCGAAGGTGTATTGATGACTATTATCGCCGCATATGCCCTGCAAGTTGAGTGTGAGAATGGAAGAGAGAGAAGAATTCTGGAGTGAGTTGGATAAAGTGGAGAGTGTACCCAAGGAGGAGAGACTAGTGATTGGAGTGGACTTCAATGGGTATGTTGGTGAAGGGAACAGAGGTGATAGGTAGATATGGTGTCAAGGAGATTAATGTGGAAAGACAGATGGTGGTGGATTTTGCGAAAGGATGGATATTGCTGTGGTGAATACATATTTGAAGAAGAGGGAGGAACACAGGGTGATGTATAAGAGTGGCGGAAAGTGCACACAGGTGGACTATATCTTATGTAGAAGGCATGATCTGAAAGGGATTGCAGACCGCAAGGTGGTGACGGGAGAATGTAGCTAGGCAGCATCAGATGGTGGTCTGTAGGATGACTTTGGAGACCAAGAAGAGGAAGAAGGTGAAGGCAGAGCTAAGAATCAAATGGTGGAAGTTGAAGAAGGAAGACTATTGTGTGGCGTTCAGGGAGGAGTTAAGACGGACACTGGGTGGTAGTAAAGAGTTACCAGATGGCTGAGCAATCACTGCAGAAATAGTGAGGGGGACAGCTAGGAAGGTACTTGGTGTGTCATCTGGACAGAGGAAGGAAGACAAGGAGGCTTGGTGGTGGAATGAAGAAGTACAGAGGAAGAGGTTGGCAAAGAAGTGGGTTATTCAGAGATGAAGAAAGTAGACAGGAGTACAAGGATAGGTAGAGTGAAGTGAAGAGAGGTGGCAAAGGAAAAGGCACATGGTGAGTTGTATGAGAGGTTAGACACTAAGGAAGGAGAGAAGGACTTGGCTAGACAGAGGGACCGAGCTGGGAAGGATGTGGAGCAGGTTAAGGTGATCAAAGATAGAGATGGAAATGTGCTGACAAGTGAGGAGAGTGTGTGAGAAGGTGGAAGGAGTACTTTGAGGTGCTCATGAATGAGTGAAGAAAATGAGAGAGAGAGAAGGTTGGATGATGGGATAGTGAATCAGGAAGTGGGTTGGATTAGCAAGGAGGAAGCGAGGGCAGCTATGAAGAGTGGAAAGGCAGTTCGTTCAGATCTCACAGCTGTGGAAGCATGGAGATGTTTAGGAGAGATGGCTGTGGAGTTTTTAACTAGACCGTTTAACACAGTCTTGGAAAATGAGAGAATACCTGGGGAGTGGAGAAGTCTACTCGTACTGGTTTTCAAGAATGAGGGCGATGTGGAGAACTGTAGCAACTAGAGGTATAAAGTTGATCAGCCACAGCATGAAGGTATGGGAAAGAGTAATAGAAGCTATGTTAAGAGGAGAGGTCATGATTAGCGAGCAGCAGTTTGGTTTCATGCCACAAAAGAGCACTACAGATGTGATATTTGTTTTGAGAATGTTGATTGAGAAGTATAGAGAAGGACAGAAGGAGTTACATTGTGTTTTTGTGACTTTAGAGAAAGCATATGACAGGGTGCCGAGAGAAGAGGTGTGGTATTGTATGAGGAAGTCAGGAGTTGCAGAGAAGTATGTAGGAGTGGTGCAGGATATGTATGAGGCAAGTGTGACAGTGGTGAGGTGTGCAGTTGGAAAGACATAGGTTCAAGGTAGAGGTGGGATTATATCAAGAATCAATTCTGAGCCCCATTTTGTTTGCAATGGTGATGGACAGGTTGATGGACGAGATCAGGCAGGTGTCTACGTGGACTATGATGTTTGCAGATGACATTGTGATCTGTAGCAAGAGTAGGGTGCAGGTTGAGGAGAGCCTGGAGAGGTGGAGGTATGCACTGGAGAGAAGAATGAAAGTAAGTAGGAGCAAGACGAAATACCTATGCGTGAATGATGGAGGACAGTGGAATGGTGAGGAAGCAAGGAATAGAGGTGACAAAAGCATATGAGCTTAAATACTTGGGGTCAACTGTCCAGAGTAATGGTGAATGCAGATGAGAGTGCAGGCAGGGTGGAGTGGATGGAGAAGAGTGTCAGGAATGATTGCGACAGAAGGCTACCAGCATGAGTTAAAGACAAGGTTCACAAGATGGTTGTGAGACCAGCTATGTTTTATGGTTTGGAGACAGGGGCACTGATGAAAAGACAGGAGGCGGAGCTGGAGGTGGCAGAGTTGAAGATGCTAAGATTTTCATTGGGAGTGACGAAGAAGGACAGGATTAGGAACGAGTATATTTGAAGGACAACTCAGATTGGATGGTATGGAGACAAAGCAAGAGATGGGGAGATTAAGATGGCTTGGACATGTGTGGAGGAGAAATGCTGGGTATATTGGGGACAAGGATGCTGAATATGGAGCTGCTAGGGAAGAGGAAAAGAGGAAGGCCAAAGAGGAGGTTTATGGATGTGGTGAGGGAAGACATGCAGGTGGGCTGGTGTGACAGAGGAAGATGCAGAGGACAGGAAGAGATGGAAACGGATGATCCGCTGTGGCGACCCCTAATGAGCAGCCGGCAGTAGTGTAGTACCCGGCCCACTCTTTAGAGCTTTCCCGGTCATTGCTCCAGCCCTTCTGCTGAGCTGGAGAGGGCTGCAGACTACCACATGCCTCCGCCGATACATGCGGCGTCACCAGCCGCTTCTGTTCACCTGACAGTGAGGAGTTTCACCAGGGGGACATAGTCGTAGCATGTAGGAGGATCACGCTACCTCCCACCTGAACAGGTGCCCCGACTAACCAGAGGAGGTGCTAGTGCAGTGACCAGGACACATACCCACATTCGGATTCCCACCCGCAGACACCACCAATTGTCTGTAGCGACGCCTGAACAACTCGGAGGTAACACGGGGATTCGATAGACAATAGAATAGACCACTACACTACCCGAACGCCTGTAAGTTCTGGCTTTTTCAGGCATTGATAAGGAGAGTGGGAATTTCCGCTAGCTTTTACAAGGTAGTACAAGGCAGAGGGCGTTGCAGAGCTGACCACCTGGCTGAAAGGTCACTTGGATTTCACTAGTCCCCAAATGCTAAACAAAATTTTGAAGCTGATGGGCATACAATGGTCGTAGCAATTTTATTTTTTTTGCCCCCCCCCAAGCCGGAGGTAATGCGTGGATTTGAACCAGCAATCCCCGCATTGGTAGGCAATGGAATAGTCTGCTACGCTACCTGGATGCCTGTGGCAATTATTTAATTTACACTCTGACAATAAATGAGGAGCGAGACAAAATCTATTACAGTATGTTACACTTTAATAATGTTTGCAAGCATGGCACACACGAAGTCACCCTTACAAGTGTGCGCCGACCAGTACTGTAGAGTCTCTTATGGGGTAGTTGTTTGTAACTCTTCTCCCTAACTCTCATTCTTATCTTATGTCTTCTAGCTTGTATCCCACCCAGGCAGTTTCTCCAGTTACTTTGTTTCGACTTGGCTACACTCAGAGAAATGTATGAGAAACTAACTATCAGTTAACAGTAGGATTTTATTTATTCACATGGAGAAAACACTTTATATCACACTACCGTTTGTTCTGTTGCATGTGAACTTTAAGCATCCACCTAAGCAATATTGACTTAAGTTGAACATGGTATAGGTCATACATGGTCAAGTAAGCAAATATGTATAATCGTATGGCAGACACGTGATCATCTGAGCACACAAGTCATAAGATCATAAAATTGCCTTCACAAATCGTTAAAGAAATTGTGTTGGAAATGACATCAACGCCAGTGGTCCAGTTCACACTTGTCATTCATGGCACCCAGGGTATGTCGGGTTGAGTATGAGTCAATATGTATGTGCTTTGTAGATGCAGATCTACAACCAAAGGAAGCATTCCTGGGACTCTACGAAGTGTCATCAACAGGGCAAAATCCAGCCAAGATGGCATTTCATGATGCTAGGCCTCCCTCTGTCCCAATTTCGAGGCAAAATCTATGACAGTGCTGCAAACATGGCTGGATGATTACAGGGGGTTCAAGCCATTTGCTGGCTATATATTGTTACAATGTGGAAACAGCTTAGGAAACAGACTGTTTCAGACATGTTAGAGGCTGCAGACCATGTCAAAACAAGTATGCAGGACAAGTGAATGGAGGAGCGCTTTGATGTCTTGTTCACAAAGCAACTGCTATGGCAACACAGTTGGACCTACAACCTATTCAGATGCCTCATATCTGCAAACCTATACATTGTGTTAGGCCGGTTAGGCTGCATCCCATATCCATCCAGATGCTCAGTATTGTACAGAGCCAAATTCTACAATGCCTCAGACACAGTAAATACTCAATTCATAGAGAGGTCTAATGAAGCTGGATTCCACAAGCTGCAGCAGCTTGAAAATGTGCTGCTGCACAGAGACATGGACATGGTGGTAGATGGGCATCCTGAATTGAATTCAAGACTACTGCAGGTGCAGCTGGCCATGATAGGAGCTATGTATATATATATATATATATATATATATATATATATATATATATATATATATATATATATATATATATTGTAGCGAATTAGGGGGGCAGCCCGGGAACCGCTACAGCCGGGACCCAAACCCATATCTCCTGCACAGCAAGCAACAACGTTAACCAGTCGACTAAGGGGTCTGACCCATTAGTCAAGGACCAACGTGTCTACTTATCCATGCACGTTACACCGGCCTTTCTCAAACTATGGGCTGGGGACCGGCACCAGGCCGCGAAGGAATCCCTGCTTGGCTGCAAAATAACTGTCTTTAAAAAATATAGGCTATATATATTTTTTCTTTTAATTTAAATAAATAACTGTATTCAATTCAATGCCGTTGGGCCATTTTAGCTGTGCAAAAGACTCCAATGCCCAGAAGACTGCCAGTTGCAGTAGGTTAACAAATCCCGTTGTCATGACAATGATCAACTGTCAACTGTCACTGACTGAAAAATAACAAACTGCCTCGCTGTCTAAAATCTCGCTAACTCCAGCAGCCATGCCCTGCTCGAAACAAAAACGCTTGGATGCTTATTTTAATACCACGCTAGAAGATAAAACACAAGATAGCTGCCCGCCAAAGCCTGTCTGTGTAATCTGCCAAACTGTTCTCAGCAATGAAGCAATGAAGCCATCAAAAATGCGCACACAATTTGGATATTACGCATGCACATCTCAAGGATTAATCTGAGGATTTTTTTAAAAGAAAGAAAGAGGAAATGGCTAACCAGACCAAATTGCTGCAAAGCAATCTGACAGACAACGAGAGCCTACTGAAAGCGTCGTACCTTCTCTCCCATCACATTTCCAAGTCTCATGCTCCCTTCACTATGGGTGAGAAGCTAGTTATGCCCTCAGTTGTGGATGCATGTCGTGAGGTTTTAGGCCCAACTGCTGCGACGAAAGTCAGTGAAATCCCTCTGTCCAATGACACTGTCTCGTGCAGGATCCAGGATATGGCAGCTGATATCGAGTCTCAAGTATTAGTCAGAGCCCATGCATCGGACTGGTTTGCCATCCAATTGGATGAGACCACTGACATTTCAAATGCAGCTATGCTTCTTGTGTATATTCGCTACGTGCATGATGGACGTTTTCATGAGGATTTTCTTTGTTGTAAATCGCTGCCCCAGAAGACAACTGCTGGAGAAATATTTCGAGTTCTGGATGAATACATAACAGGACATGGGCTGCTGTGGGACCGTTGTATTGGAGTCTGCACCGACGGAGCCACAGCAATGATGGGGAAGCACTCGGGTGTTGTAGCCAGAATCAAAGAGGTGGCTCCCTTTGTTCAGGCAACACACTGTTTCATTCATCGCGAGGTGCTAGCATCAAAACACATGTCCCCTGAATTGAACGAGGTACTCAATACAGTGGTGAAGATAGTCAACATAATTAAAGCAAACGCTACCAACTCTCGCTTTTTTGCAGCCCTGTGTGAAGAGATGGGGGCTGAACACTGTCACTTGCTTTTACATGCACATGTCCGCTGGTTATCCGGAGGGAGAGTGGCCAGTAGAGTTTATGAACTCAGGCGAGAGATCGAGTCATTCTTGATGGAAAAACAATCAAATCTAGCTGTACACCTCCAAGACGATGCATGGGTTGCCAAAGTGGCCTACCTCTCAGATATACTGGACTATTTCAATCAGCTTAATCTGTCGATGTAGGGAAGGGCATGTGATATTTTTCAGACGAATGACAAAATCGCTGCATTCAAGAAAAAGCTCTCCATCTGGAAAACTCGAGTTGGTAAGGGAGTTTATGTGTTCCCGTTATTTTCTTCTCTGGCTGATGAGAGCGAGGCAGATTTGAGTCCCATGTGCAAACTTATGGGAGAACACCTGAGCCAGACTTTGCTCAAAATTGAGGAATACTTCCCATCACAATCTGACGCACGCACTGGAAATCAATGGATGCGTGATCCGTTCACCACTGCCATGATCAGCATATTATCTGCCACTCTCAAGGAGGACACACTTTTGGAGCTGTCATGTGACGGAGGGCTGCGCGCTCGTTTCAATACTGTGCTGCTTTCAGAATCCTGGCTGGCCTGCTGAGGAGAATGCCTGCAACTCAGTGAGATGGCAGTGAAAATGTTGCTCCCTTTCATTCCACCTTTCTGTGCGAGTCTGGCTTCTCAACTCTTGCTGCGACAAAAACGACATACAGGAATAGACTGGCTTCTGAAAACACCATGCGTGTTTCCCTCTCCTCCTTTCCCCCTCGGTTTGACCTACTGGTTTCAAGAAGACAGGCACACCCATCTCATTTGGTGAGCACTTGAATCAGACATTGATTATATTATATTTTTTAAGACTAATTTGATTTATATTGTTCCTCTTATTCTGTCTCTCCCTATACCCTCTCTCTCAAACACACATGCACACACCTTTTTATTAAATAGCCTATTGATTTGGTCACCTGACAGCAAAATGATTCGAGGGAATGTCAGTCATGTGTGAAGGTGTTTGTCTAATTTATTTCGTTTTTAAAGCCAATTAGTACCTGTCATTTACTGCAGGGAAAGATGAGGTCCAACAGAGAGACAGCCAACTCAGCCAACAGAGTCAGACAACAGAGAGACAGACAACTCAGCCAACAGAGAGACAGACAACTCAGCCAACAGACAGACAGAAAGATAGACAGATAACGCAGCCAATAGACAGACAGACAGACAGACAACAGACAGACGGACAACTCGGCTGACAACAGAGACTTACAAGTAGACATGATGTGGCGCGGACAAGGGAGACAGACACAATTCTGTAAACATAGCCTACATTTAAATGATTAAAATGTTTTATATAATAAAATACATTGAATAAAAAAATTAGTCTTTTTTTTCCCCCCAAAAAATTATGTAAGCGGTCCCCAGATGTTGAGGGCCATGGATTACTGGTCCCTGGGACTAAAAAGTTTGAGAAAGGCTGCGTTACAGTACCCCCCCCCCCCTTCGGGAAGCGCTTCAGCATATCAGCTCCCTCACGCCTCTGGGCGCACGCGCTTCCGATGACCTCACGGTCTCACCATCCCACCTCTGACACCAATGTAGTGAATTAGGGGGGCAGCCCGGGTACCGCCACAGCCGGGACGCAAACCCGTGTCTCCCGCTCCGTAAGCGACAACGTTAACCAGTCGACTAAAGGGTCTGACCTGTTAGTCAAGGACCAACGTGTCTACTTATCCATGCACGTTACACTATATATATATTGTGACGTGGTTAAATAATGGACTTCTTAGACACCCTTTCAGAGTTAACAAGCAAGCTTTTAGTGACCGCAAGTCAAGCAAGTCATAACAGACACAAGTTTGTATGGGTCTTAGCTCCACCCTTTTCTTGGCCACCGAAGCGACCCTATCTATTTGCCTACTCTTTACCCCCATGGTGGGAAGTAGCATGTTATCTAATACAACTTCTCTCATAATGTCCCCATTACCTTCCACCACATCACCGCTATCTGTAACATATATGTCCGTTTTTAACATGTTCCACATCCCACAACATAACCAAAACATCGACAGCTCAGTTGCATTGTGGGTAATATGTGAATGAACCTCGGAGCAGAAACACTAGTAGAATTTGCCACACTATATATATATATATATATATATATATATATATATACACTACCGTTCAAAAGTTTGGGATCACCCAAACAATTTCGTGTTTTCCATGAAAAGTCACACTTATTCACCACCATATGTTGTGAAATGAATAGAAAATAGAGTCAAGACATTGACAAGGTTAGAAATAATGATTTGTATTTGAAATAAGATTTTTTTTACATCAAACTTTGCTTTCGTCAAAGAATCCTCCATTTGCAGCAATTACAGCATTGCAGACCTTTGGCATTCTAGCTGTTAATTTGTTGAGGTAATCTGGAGAAATTGCACCCCACGCTTCCAGAAGCAGCTCCCACAAGTTGGATTGGTTGGATGGGCACTTCTTTGAGCAGATTGAGTTTCTGGAGCATCACATTTGTGGGGTCAATTAAACGCTCAAAATGGCCAGAAAAAGAGAACTTTCATCTGAAACTCGACAGTCTATTCTTGTTCTTAGAAATGAAGGCTATTCCATGCGAGAAATTGCTAAGAAATTGAAGATTTCCTACACCGGTGTGTACTACTCCCTTCAGAGGACAGCACAAACAGGCTCTAACAGGTACTATTTAATGAAGATGCCAGTTGGGGACCTGTGAGGCGTCTGTTTCTCAAACTAGAGACTCTAATGTACTTATCTTCTTGCTCAGTTGTGCAACGCGGCCTCCCACTTCTTTTTCTACTCTGGTTAGAGCCTGTTTGTGCTGTCCTCTGAAGGGAGTAGTACACACCGGTGTAGGAAATCTTCAATTTCTTAGCAATTTCTCGCATGGAATAGCCTTCATTTCTAAGAACAAGAATAGACTGTCGAGTTTCAGATGAAAGTTCTCTTTTTCTGGCCATTTTGAGCGTTTAATTGACCCCACAAATGTGATGCTCCAGAAACTCAATCTGCTCAAAGAAGTGCCCATCCAACCAATCCAACTTGTGGGAGCTGCTTCTGGAAGCGTGGGGTGCAATTTCTCCAGATTACCTCAACAAATTAACAGCTAGAATGCCAAAGGTCTGCAATGCTGTAATTGCTGCAAATGGAGGATTCTTTGACGAAAGCAAAGTTTGATGTAAAAAAAATCTTATTTCAAATACAAATCATTATTTCTAACCTTGTCAATGTCTTGACTCTATTTTCTATTCATTTCACAACATATGGTGGTGAATAAGTGTGACTTTTCATGGAAAACACAAAATTGTTTGGGTGATCCCAAACTTTTGAACGGTAGTGTATATAAATGAGCTCAGATGTTGCCAGCATTATTCAGAAAATTGTGCCAGAGATGAGGGGTCTCTTTAGTCAGGTAGAAGCTTTCGTAAGGCTTTCATTGGTTGTTACTGTCTCCTCTGTAAAGACTTAGGTGAGTTTTAGTGCCCTGAGGAGCCTTAAGACATGGCTGGGATCATCAATGAGTCAAACAAATGCAGTGTCTTTGTCCATGTCTACGTCCTCGTCTGAGTTTGTATCATCGTGTGAAGTTTTTATTTTGATCTTTGATTTTTTGTTTTGTTTATGGTGATGGCTGAGAGAGCTGGTGTTGGATTAGCTGAGATTTTGGTTTGCTGCGCCCTGTGGACGGCCCTGCTCGGAGCTGTGCCTGAGAAGAAACACTGAGGTGGTCTGGCGGCGGCCTCGCCTAGCGTCGACTGTGCAGTGGTTTTGTCTGCATCTGCGTTTTTGTGTCATTGTGTGGAGTGTGGGGGAGGTGTGTCAAAGGTGTCTGGCTGGGAGAGCTGGCATTGAATCGGCTGAGGGAGCTTGGTCTGCTGCGTTCTGTGGGCCCAAGAACCACGGCTTTGCCTGGAGCAGCGCCAGAGAAGGAAGCACCGAGCGCGGTCTGACAGGATGCAGAAGCAGGGCAAGCTAAGCTAACCGCTAGCCCATGCAGACCGGCAGTTCCGACAGTCATCCTGGCTGGTGTTCATTATCAGAACATCATCAACAGAATTTTTGAACTGTGTTGCACTGAACGGACTGTGTTATTAACGAGCTTTTTTTTTTTTGGCTTTGTTTTCTGTTTTTGGTGGTGTTTGGAAATTTGGATATGTTTTTATCTTTTGTGTTGCACTGCTGTGGGCTAGGTGAAATTAACTTTTGTTTCTTTTGTGTCAAGTACATGATAGAAGTGACGATAAATTGTTCTTGATTCTTGAAACAAGGCTGAATAATGTGACCATGAGTTTCATGCACCAGGAGAAACTGGACAGACTGGACCTTGAATGAATATACCTTTTTTTATTTTCTATATTGGTGTCAATAATGACCACAAAAAGGCCTTTGGAGCCTTTGCTTGAAGAATGGCAAGTCAAAATGTGTCATTGCCTGGAGAGGAGATGAGAGGACAGGCAATCTTGGAACCCATCAGATATTGTCTGACGACAATTTAATCTCTGGGGGCAACGGCCAATATTTCTGTGCTTCTGGTGTAGCTACTGGCTGATCACTTCTGTTTCCTGTGATGACTTCCTCTTTTGTGTGCCTGTCATTGTTTACAGTCCGATTAGCAACTTGAGACATGAGAATGGAGTTGAGACGACATCTACCATTTCTTATATCACAAAAGTCGGTATGTTTCTCCACACAATACAGAAACATCGATACTTTTTGTAGGTGTTTAAGGTGCAGACAACATTTCAGCCAATGCATTTTGCCTCTTTCTGTCCCCACACGGACTGTTTACCTGCATGCAATCAAAGCATGGTCAATACTACTCCGACTAAAACTGACTAAACGGAAATGGAAACCAGAATGCTTCTGGTACCAAAATCTCGTTTCTTGCATTCATAGAGATTAGAGGAAAGAAGACGAGATGACTGGGGAGCAGGGAGAAGGAGAATAGATGACTGGCAAGGAGATGATGGGACCGGAGGAGAGACATGGAGAGCAGAGGAGAAGAGATGACTGGAGAGCAAAGAAGAGGAGATGACTGGAGAGCAGGGGAGAGGAAAAGAGGACTTGAGAGAAGAGGAGAATATAGGACCAGTGGAGAGGGGCAGATGGGATGAGAGCAGATTAAACACCCTTGCTGCCCACCTAAATTTACTTTTAAAGATGTAAATAAAAACAACAATTTTGAGGATGCAAGGCCCTGCTCATTGACATGCATGTGCATGAATCGGTCACACACACATAGCTATTCTAGTTCTACTGCACATGTAAGCTCGGTGCAATACAGTTTTAACAAATAGAATAATACAGCTTCATCATACACAGTCTCCGATATGACTTTTTGCTATTATAGTCTTTCAAAGGAAAAAAAAATCAACTAAAACTACTGGTTTTACATCAAGTCAGCTCAGCTGTCACTTTATTTTGACATGTGGAAGTATGACAGTATGTTACAATTCAATATTTCATGTCTATAGCCAACATTTCATTCAGATTTTAGATTTGACAGGCAGGTCATTACAAGTTGGCTACAGTCACATGCACCTGCTAGTTTTGGACAACTACTTATAAAATTAATCCTTTTTAATTTTTTTTCCTTTTCTCAGTGCCTGACTCATGTTTGCGAACTTGGTTGCGCTCGCTTGCAGCCGACATTGTTTCCCCTTCTTCCTCACAGCAAGATGGAGCACACACTATGTAATGACGCAATATCAAAAAAGAAAAACCTGAATTATTTAAGGGTTTTTTCATATTACCTTGACTATTGCATAATGGAACTGACACACCAGAATTTCATTTTGGAAGCATGTTGGATCAAGAACAATCATATATATATACACACACACACACATTGCAGCATTGGAGGCCAGGTGTGAGGCCCTAGAGGTGTGAGGCACTGTGTGGTCACACACTTTGCACAGCCCATGTGACGGTTCTGGTTTCATGTGCCCCAGTAATACAACAGTTATTATTAGTAAATGCTGCTGAATCGTGGTGACTGAAGCAAAGCAAACAACAAACAGCCCGGAGACTGCTCAGTTCTGAGCATACTACACAGTGATCACACAGTGTGTGTTTGCTGTCTCTGTGATTTTTATTTTTTTTGTTTTTTTTTTTTTGCTATCCCATTGCTGAATGACAGAGGTCAGTAACACTCACATAGGACTTTTATGCAGCCCCAGCATAACTTAAGGAAACATAATGGATGGCAGGAGAAGGAGGTATGCAAGACTTCAGAGGAAAAGGCCATAGTTTCTAAGACGTGCTGGTGAAGATGGCCGTGACTTTGTGTGCGAGTGTGTGCACACGCGTGTTCATGTTTTAGGACATGTCTATTTCTACACAGGTTTGTTTGAGTTTTCGTTGGTGAACTCTGATGATGAAGAGGAGGTGGATTTTTTTTCCATCCAGCAGGACAAAGTTAATCCAAACATAATGGAAGATGGGAGTGATTAACATAGAAAAATACAGTACATATTGAAACTTGGACTCCACATCAGAAAACTACTGTTGCCAGGAGGGTCTCTGAATAATCCGTTCTTAATCCTTATCAATTTGCTTTCAGTTTAAGTTATGGAATTTGTGACCATTGTTGCTGGCGGAGGGAATAACTTGTCCATCTGCTGGCTTCTTCATGAAGCTTTCATGTGAGAAGAAAACATTCACCGCCCAAGAAAACCTGTGTAAACTTATGTAAGTACAACAGATGCACAGTGAGACAAAATTTACTTGCAATCTTAAAAAAAGATAGGTGAAGATGGCATGCCTGACAATTTTCAAAACTGACAAAGTAATGGTCAGGATAAAGTCATGGGGCTAAGAAGGAAATTGAAATTTCCAGCTTTGCTGTATTCGTTTGTCTTTGGGCAAAGTCAACTTGTTTTGGAGGGCAATTCAATGATCGGAGCCACAAAACCACCAGGAGTACAGTTCCAGAAAGGTTTGAAAAAATGTAAACTTGAATTTTGACTTGAGTTAGCAAAATGCTACACGTGCTGAATCTTTGGTTCCAGAACAGATTGGAGTTCTGGATATTTAAGTTCACTAAACCTGGCTGAGTCTGAATTGTGCGCATTTGTGGCAAACTTTAAAAGCCCATCATCAGTCGAACACTGAAGCTGTGATAACTGATGGATTCTGATCCTGAGAGAAACTGCATGCAATGTTTTTCACAGCAACAGAGCAAGAAGTAGTCATGACAGCAAATACTCTTGAAGATAAGGAATACGGCAACATTGACAAAGGAAAGGGAGGTGGTGTGGCAAAAAATTGCTGACAGTTAATATGATTATCAAGTTGTGTAAAGTAGTTTCGTTGCTTTCAGTATTCAATTTAAAGTAACTTTAGATAATTTTGATGTAATTTTTCCTTCTTTCATTCATCTTCAGTTGTTTCTCAGGAGTCGGGTCGTAGTGGCAGCAAGCTAAGTAGGGCACTCCAGATGCCACACTCTCCAGCTCCTCCTGGGGGATCCCAAGGCAGTTCCTGGCCAGATTGGACATGTAGTCCCTCCAGCGAGTTCTGGGTCTACCCCGGGGTCTCCTCCCAGTTGGCCATGCCCAGAAAACCTCCAAAGGAAGGCACCCAGGGGGCATCCTAATTAGATGCCCAAACTATCTCAACTGGCTCCTTTTGAGGCGAAGGAGCAGCAGCTCTACTCCAAGCTCCCTCCGGATATCCGAGCTCCTCACCCTATCTCTAAGGCTGAGCCCAGACACCCTACGGAGGAAACTCATTTCAGCCGCTTGTATCCACGAGTTCACCCTTTCAGTCACTACCCAAAGCTCATGACCATAGGTGAGGATTGGAACGAAGATTGACTGGTAAATTGAGAGCTTTGCCTTCCGGCTCAGCTCCCTCTTCACCACAATGGTCCAGTACAACATCCACATTACTGTTGATGCCGCACCAATCCACCTGTCAATCTTGCACTCCATCCTACTCTCACTTTTCCTGCATTGTATGCTATAATACTTAATGCAATCAGATGTAACCCCTGCGGTGTAAAACGCACTTGGCAGTAGGTAAAGGACAAGTACAAAAACATAATTCAATCAGGTAATATTTTATTTATAGCTAATTGGTTTCCTTAATTGTAAATGTAGTCCTATGCATTATTGTTGAGTTTTACTTTGTAGCCAACAGGAAGAAGGTGGAGGCCCATAAAATGGGTGGAGGGCCCCCACCACCACCTTTTACCCCAGCTGAAGAGCTGGCACTCAGCCAGAATGCAGAAAGACCATTTATGGATGGCATTCTGGGAGGTAGCTCATCAGGGCCAACTACTCCCCAGGATACAAGTGGCTATACTGTAGGCACCCTGTAGGTTTATCATATTTGAATAAAGGTTCATCACTGATTAACACTTTTGCATCTAACCACCTTAATCTCCAGTGACTGAAGGAGTTCTCAATGTTCTGCACATTCCTCCATCAGTAAGTGCCTCATTTTCAACAGATTTTGCCTGACGCACAGGTTTCAAATGGCCTATATTTAAACTATTCTGTGTTCTTGAATGAAGACGATGAGATTCTCTCAGCATTTACAGAGGGGCTTGTGGAGGTATACCTTAAAATCTGAGAGGAGCAGCTTCTCATTATTTGGTCACAGATGAAAATCTTGCTTGCCATTGTCCTGTCAGACCTCGGCTGGCTGTTCCCCTTCCCCTGTGGAGGAATCCTTATTCAACGCCAAAGCACATCTTAGCACGGTAAGAACAGCTTGTCTCTTTATCACCCATGTATCTAACTGAAATCATAAAATGATAAGAACACCAACAAAACATCATCTCTCTGCCCAGATGTCGGTTAAAGATCTATATAAAGTCCATCTGGAGAAGCAAAACATAAACAAATAAATAAATAAATGAATAAACAAACCCTTCTAAGCACTCTATGCATTGCCTTTGTGTGCACTTCATGTTGACACCTATTTCCTATCAAACTTGAACCTAGTTGTTTTGGCACTTGTGTTGTCGCCTCCTGACTAGATCCTTGCTTGTGCTGTATTAACTCTCAGATGTACGTTGTTTTGGATAAAATCGTCTGCTAAATTAAATTGTAACATTATGAACAATAAATTGTGACCGCTAGATGGGCCACATACAACTTCAAATAAAAAATAAAAATAAAAAAAACATGAAATTGAAATATTGGAGCAAAAGTTAGAGGTGGGTTTATAAAATGGTTTTATTTTTCCATGGGTGTGCAGGGTGTTGATAAATTAAAGCATGTTCTTTCATTTTTATTTGAAGGACATAAAGAGAAAAGGAGAAATATGCTGACAAACCATTGTATTCATTGAGCATGCACGGAAAAAAATACATGAATTTTTAAAAAAAAAGTTGCTTGAGGTGATGTTGCATTTAGTTGAAGTGATGGTTGTAAATGATGTCCCTCACAGTCCAGCCATCTCGGTTGTCAGGAAAGTGGTGTGTGTGTGTGTGTGTGTGTGTGTGTGTGTGTGTGTGTGTGTGTGCATCATCATGTTTCATGAATACAGGGGATCATCTTTCTCCTCTTGTGGCAATATTGAGTAATACCACACTTGCCACAATGATATCACATGCCCTCTCTGGAGTTACCCTGAGCCTACACGGGCTCTGGAGCTGGGCCTTGAGGATGCCAATGATCATCTCCACCCTGGCTTTTGTCCTGCAGAGGGCCAGGTTGTAGCGGCACTGCACTCCAAGCTCAGGGTAGGGGGCCCATTAGAAAGGGCAGGTAGAGGTAGCCTCTGTCCCCAAGGAGGATACCATCTTATAGTTCTATAATCACGTGACATAAGAAACCATAGATTATACACTTAACATACAAAACCATAAAAGTAAGAATTGAAGCATCAATAACTGTTTGGAAGGTAACTTAACCCTGTTCAAACTTGTTGTACAAGGTAAACCCACGAAATACCCTTGAATCATGTATAGACACTGACCATTTGTCTTCCACATTTGTGGTGATGTGGGTGGCATCACACCTTACCTTGACAATAGAGATGGTTGCATTGTTATCTGAAGTCAAGTCAAATTTATTTGTATAGACCAATAGCACAAATTATAAATTTGCCTCGGTGGGCTTTACAGCAACACAACAACCTGTCCTTAGACCCTCACCACTGATAAGGGGCAACTCCCTAAAAAAAAAAAACCCTTTACCAGGGGGAAAAAATAGGAAGAAACCTCAGGGAGAGCAACAGAGGAGGGATCTCTCCCCCAAGATGGACAACGTGCAATGGCTGTTTACACAATTTACAGAATACAACACTGAAAGAGGATAACAGAATTATGATGGAATTATGAAATTTATGAAGAATATGATGAGCAGGATGCCAAGCAGTGCCCAGACGCCACCTGAACAATCCAGGACCTGAGCCACGTGACCACCATCACCATGTAAAAAAAAAAAAAATATATATATATATATATATATATATATATATATATATATATATATATGTCACACATTTTAGTGACAGAAGGACATAACATCGAAACAGGCTAACAAAATCATATGGCTTTATAAGATATATAAATGTGATGAGGGGGATACCAAGCACCGCCCAAGTGACGACCACCGTCACCACGGAGACCTGGGAGGAAGACCGACTGCACGTGTACACAAGGGAGACTCACATGATGCCATTTGTCTGACTTTCTGTCTCTATGGAGGAATCCGACGACGACTTTATAGTTCGGTGTCTTTATTTTAACGGTGACGGTTACAATCATACAGTAGCTAGCTCTGCAGTAGTGACTCGTCTGAGTGCTAAACATAGACTGACGATTATGTGGTTCCCCTGCGTCCTCATGCGTCAGATGGACCAATCAGCTTGCAGCTAACTTAACAGCCAATAGGAGTGCTTGTATCACATCCTTATAGCCAAACGGGCTATTATATTCTAGAGAATATTACATCCCCCTTCTTAAGAAATTGAAATCGAACATTAGACTCCCAACATTAGTAGCACATGTCATATATCAAACATATGAACAATCCGGACGAAAGAAAACACATTTTATAGTAATCACTGATAGAGTCAATACTCTTAATAAAACAGGTAATATCATTCATTCAATATTACTGTATGCATATTAAACTAAGGTAAGTAATCAAACACTTAAGAGGTAATACAAATCACAAGAACATTTTACAATAATTTTTTTTTTTTTTTTTTAGATAAGAGCAGCAATCCGCCTACATCCTTGTACATTACAGGTCCAGAACCTCTCTGGGCTTCACTGCTCGTCCATACCTTGTCTGGTAGGGGACAGTCTCTGAGGTTGTCTCAGCCGCTGCATGTGAGACGTGTGGTGTGTTGTGAATTGTGAGTTGACCATAGTTCTCGTCAGTGCCTGTGTTGGTGTGAGTGTCAGTGTGTGTTTCTTTTGTGTCCAGGAGGTGATGTCTGTCTTGTCTGTACTCCTGTGCTTCAGCTGTGTGGATGTGGTAGGATCTGTTGGTATCCGCTGGCTGGATGACAACTGCTGGTTTCCAACAGCTGTGCTCCTGGAGTCTGATGTGTTGTCCTTCGTGCAGCTGTGACATCGTCTTCACTGACCTGTCGTAGTACCTTTTCTGCTGCAGCTGACGTTGGACTCTCCTGGCGTGCGTGTCTCTGTGACTGATGACCTTGGGCTGAAGCTGCTGGTGTGTGTTGGGTAGAATTGAGCGTAGACGACGACTCATGAGCAACTGGGCTGGTGATCCGAAGCATCGACAGGTGTGTTCCGATACTCAAGCAGACTCAGGTAGGGGTCTCTCTGGTCAGCCTTGGCCTTTTCCATCAGCAACTTGGCGATCTGTACTGCTTTTTCGGCGAGGCCGTTGCTTTGGGGATAATGCGGACTGGTAGTCGTGTGGGTGAACTCCCAAGTCTTTGCGAAGGTCTCAAACTCCATACTTGAGTACTGAGGTCCATCATCCGAAATAACAGTCTCAGGTACGCCGTGTCTGGCGAAGGTTGCCTTCAGCTTGCGTATCACAGCTGAGGATGTTGTGCTGTGTAGCTTGTCGAGTTCGAAGTATCTGCTGTAATAGTCCACTGTAATGATGTAATTGTCATGATTCCAGGTGAACAAGTCAGTAGCGACTACTTGCCATGGCCTGTCCGGGATCTTGTGGCTGATCATGGGCTCTTTAGTATTTGATGGTCTGTAGGTGAGACAGGTGGGGCACTGTCCAACCATTTCCTCGATCTGCTTGTTCATACCAGGCCAGAACACTATGTCACGGGCTCTCTGCTTGCATTTCTCCATGCCCCTGTGTCCTGTGTGTATCCGGGATAACATCTCTGCGCGGAGTGAGGTAGGTATGATGATTTTCTCGCCTTTAAACAAAATGTTATTCATCTCTGACAGTTCATCTCGGTGGTTCCAGTATTCTGCAACTCTCTGAGGGCATCTTCTCCTCTCCTCAGGCCATCCTTCTCTGATTGTCTCTCTCAGCATTGTGAGCTGTGTGTCTGCGACAGTTGCAGCTCTGATTTCCGTCAGTTTTGTGTCACTGACCGGCAGGCCACTGTACACTGTATGTACCTGCATGTCCATGCCTTCTCTGAGGCTGTCATCTTGGTCTGTGAGTGACTTGCGGGACAGCGTGTCTGCCACGTGGATCTCCTTGCCTGGTCTGGGCACGATGGTGAAGTCATACCGCTGTAGCTGGAGGATCATCCGCTGTAGTCTCGGAGGCGCTACTGTGAGTGGTTTTCTCATAATGGACTCAAGCGGTTTGTGGTCACTCTCCACGATGACATGACGACCATAGATGTATTGGTGAAAACGCTTGCATCCGAACAGAATAGCATATAGCTCTTTCTCTATTTGTGCATAATTGACTTCACTGTCATTTAGCGATTTGGATGCATATCCGATGGGCTTTTCTTCCTGTAGTAGGACTGCACCTAGTCCGTACTTTGATGCGTCGACTTGTAGTCTGAGCTCTTTACCAGGGTCATAGTAGGCTAAGACTGGTCCTGGTTCACGTGTGATCACTTCTTTCATCTTCCTGAAAGCTTCGTCATGCTGCACATCCCATCTGAATTCACTTGACTCCTTCAGCAGGTGACGCATGGGTGCGTTGATGTCTGAGAGCATCAGGGCAAACTTGGACAGATAGTTAACCATACCGAGGATTGTCTCCAACTCACCCTTGTCCTTGGGTGGCTCCATGTCTCTCACAGCTGCAATCTTGGCTGGGTCAGGCTTGACTCCATCCTTTGTGATGCGATGCCCAAAATAGCTGACCTCGGTGGCGCAGATCGTGCTCTTCTCCGGGTTGAGTTTCACTCCTCACTCTCTGGAGCGCTGCAACATGGCTCGGAGGTTGCTGGCATGCTCCTCCTTGCTCTTTCCATATACGAGGACATCATCCACTATGGCTGTGACTCCATGTAGACCTTCATAGGTCTCATCAACCTTCCGTTGAAACTCGTCCTGGGCGGAGATCAACCCAAAAGGTAGACGAAGGAAACGGTATCTTCCGAACACCGTGTTGAATGTTGTCAACTTGGACGACTCTTCTGCGAGTTTTATCGCCCAGTATCCTGAGCGAGCATCCATGACACTGAAATAGCAGGCTCCTGCCAGTTTGGAGGTGATGTCGTTGAGGGTAGGTAGAGGATAATGAGGTCGTTTCACAGTCTTGTTCAGGTCCTTCGGGTCGAGGCACACTCTGAGCTTTCCTGTGCGTGGCTTTTCTGCTGCCACCATTGAGTTGACCCATTCAGTCGATTCGGTGACTTTCACAATAATCTGTTGCTTCTCCATGTTCTGTAGCTCCTCTTTGAGGCGGTCGCGTAAGGCTACTGGAACGCGCTTCGGTGGGTGGACCACAGGTGTTACATTTGAGTCAACGTGGATTATGCATTCACCAGGAAACAGTCCTATTCCTTTGACGACATCTGAGTATTCCTCAATGAGTGATACCTCGGGTGTGTTGGATACAGACAGTATGAGCTTGATCAGTCCAAAGTCTAGGCATGCTTTTAATCCTAGCACTGGTGGTGCCTGTGTGTCAACAACATAGAACTTCAACATTGACTGGGTGCCTTTGTACTGGCATTTCAGGTCACATTTACCTTGAATGACGAGCCGCTCACCACCATAGCCATATAGTGGGCGAGTGGAGGGCTGCAATGCACTCTTTATTCCCAGTCTTCTGAAAGCTTGTGTGGGAATGACATTAGCTGAGGACCCAGTGTCTACTTTAAAACTGACTGTGTTTTTGTTTGGACCTACTTGCATATCAGCGAAAACTTGATCCATATTTTTACTGTCTTTACCTTGTGTCAATGCGTTGATGAACAGTTCTTCATTGTCTGAGCATCTGTCAGACTCATTTTCCTCCACAGTGTGTACGCCTTTTCCTGGTCTGGAGAGACACACTTTAGCGAAATGGTTCCATTTGCTGCAGCTGTTGCATTGCTTGCCTTTTGCTGGGCAGGTTTCGTTTCCACTGTGAGTCTTGTTCCCACAATATCTGCATCCTTTACTGTGGTTGTTGTCTCTCGCTCTCCATGAGGCATTGTCTGACGCTGCGCGCCATTTTGTGTCGTCCTCGCGCCTTTTCCAATGCTCTTCTTTGTTGCATTCCGACCGATTGAATGCACAGCCTGTTCGCGTGTGCCCGTGCTGGTGCTAGCAATGGTTTTGAGCTGTGCTTGTGATAATTCATGAGACCTAGCAACGTCTATTGCTTTTTCCAATGTTAGCTCGGAACCGATGTTCAGTAGTTTTTCTCTCACTCTCGGTGAATGAACTCCGAAAACGATACGGTCTCTGATCTCCTCTTCACTCTCTCTATAATTACAGTCCTTCACAAGCAGTCTCAAATCTGTCACAAACTGTTCGAAAGGCTTGCTAGCTGCCTGTGCCCTTCCATGGAACTTGTAGCGCGTGAAGATCACATTTGCTTTGGGTTTTACATACCGTTCAAAACGATCGTAGTATGTTTCCAACAACGTTCCAGGCACGTAGCCAGGTAGGTGGTTTTCGTGTCTGAACCCCCCCCCCCGAAACCCCACGGCCCATCTGAAATGGCACCAATAATTATTTAGTTATCGTTTTGATTATTTGTCACCGCCCCTCTAGCCTACTCATACACTGCATCTATCTTGACTGACAGGCATTAAACCTGTCAGTTAATTTGTTTCCAAACATGATGTATCTTATTGGTCTGTTTCGTGAAACAAATAAAATCACACGCTTTTGATTGGCTCAGGGGTCTGACGAGTCAGCTAAGCAACCTGCCACTGGTTATGCTAGCTAAATGGTCGATCTATAGTTTGCTTTTCAAAAGCAATGGAGCCGCCGAAAGCTACCTGTGAATCAGGCAAGAGTAGTAAAGTTAATATTCGTAAAATCAGTGATTTTTTTGTTTCAACATGTCCCGACTCAAAAAAGAAAAAAAAAGAACATTACAGATGATCTGGTCACTAACGTTACCGATTTTCCGGAGCAAATGTTAGCAGACCCACTGCCCTCCTCAGAAACGGAGCCAGAGTTTGTGGATTATATTGGTGGGAAAATATCAGACGAACAGAGAAGAGAAATATACTCACTGGACTGGACGGCCAATATCGGACAAACATTCCCTACAAAACTAGGAGGTAAACTATGTTTCCAACGTCATTGGATTGACCAGTTTAGCTGGCTAGTATACTCAACAAGGTCCGACGGTTGTTTTTGTAAGCACTGTGTTGCGTTTGCAGTCGAGCATGTGGGCAAGGGAGGGCACAGAAAAGCTGGCAAGCTAATTAATGTCCACTTCTCAGACTGGAAACATGCTTTAGAGACGTTCAAAAACCATGCACAAAAGGCATATCACAAGGATGCATGTTTGAAAGCGGACAATTTCCAAATGGTTCTCAACAATAAAATGGATGCAATTTCACTGAGGCTAGATTCTGAGAGAAAAAAGCGAGTCCAAGAAAACAGAGAAAAACTCAAAAGCATCACTGCAACGTTGTTTTTTGGCGGTCGCCGAGAACTCGCCCTGAGAGGTGATATTGATTCAGGACCAGTGACATTGAATGAGCCAACTCACAATGACGGAAATTTCAGGGCTTTATTCAGGTTTAGGGCTACATCTGGCGACACAGTACTGTTACAACACTTGAGTAAATGTGCAGCAAATGCTAGCTACTGCAGTCCTGATGTACAAAATGAAATAATCAGCATAATTGGAGATGTGATAACAAACAAACTGGTGCAGAAAGTAAACTCCGCGCAGTGTTTCGCTGTGTTGGCAGATGAAATGAAAGATGTTTCAGGGTGGGAGCAGCTTTCTGTCTGTGTCAGGTACGTGAACCAGCATGACAGCCAATATAGCATCAGAGAGGATTTTTTGTCCTTTGTTGATATCGAGAAGTTAACCGGGGAGGCAATCGCCAATTCAATCGAAAGTCAGTTGACAAATGCAGGCGTTGATTTACAGTTTTTACGTGGCCAGGGATACGACGGCGCATCTGCCATGAGTGGCCGTTTAAATGGTGCCCAAGCTAAAATCAAAGAGAAGCACAAGCAAGCAGTTTATGTGCACTGTGCCAGCCACAGTTTGAATTTGGTCCTAAACAAGTGCTGCACTGTACAAATGGTGCGAAATTGCTTTGGAATTGTCTCGGGAATCTGCACTTTATTCCATGATTCGGCTTTGCGGTCTGCCAGTCTGCGACACGAGATGGAACGTCTTTTACCCGACTGCAAGAAAACGCGACTGATGAAGTTGTGTGAAACGAGATGGGTCGAACGCCACGATGCAATATTTACATTCAACGAGCTTTTAGACCCTGTGCGATCCAGCCTGCAGAAAATCAGTGAGACCTTCACAGGAGACACATCTGTCAAAGCCACTCAGCTCTTTAATTCAATTGACAATGCAGAATTCAAGCTGTCCATGAATGTGAGTGAGAAGATACTTGCAAAAACCTACCACCTGTCCACCTTCCTTCAGAAGGAAAATTGTGACTTAGTGAGTTGCGTTTCAGCTGCTGATGCTGTTATTAAGCAGGTAGATGAGATGAAGGCTAACTCTGAGATGGAGTTCAGGCAGATTTTCCAAAAGACCTCTTCCCAAGCAGCCAAGTATGGGGTTGAATTTCGACCACGAAGAGGCATGGACTGCAATGCGGATCCATTGAAGGCCTGTGAAAATCACTACCGGCAAAAGCTTTTCATAGTCATGCTTGACTTTTATTCATCACAGACGAAGGAATGCTTCAGCAAACACAGAAATGTGATCTCCAACCTCTGCTCCTCACTGCCATCTAAGGTCAGCATGCTGAACGACAGCTCAGCTCAAGCACTCTCCAACCTGTATCCTGATGAAGTGTCACCGCATCTGGAAGTTGTAAAGTCAGAAATTGACACCTGGCAGGATAAATGGAAATATGCAACTTATGTTCCACAAAATGCCATTGAGGCATTAAATGCCTGTAACAGTGAGTTGTTTCCAAGCATCTTCAAGCTTCTCCGCGTTTTGACCACGCTTCCTGTCACCAGTGCCCATGTCGAGAGAAGTTTTTCCTGTCTGGGAAGGATCAAGGACAAAATGCGCAGTACAATGACGGAAAGACGGCTTAATGGACTGACATTGCTCTCGGAGCACAGAGACATTGTGGTGACGCCGGAAAAGGTACTGGACATCTTTTGCAGACAAAAAAGACAATTCGACCTGCTTTTATAAGGTAAGACCCACTTTTATTTATTAATGCATTGATGATTATCTATGGGCCATTAATATGTTGACATTTACCGTACGGTTGGGTATTAGGCTATAGTATACAGTGTGGGAATTTTATTTACCGGTAGCTTTCGGCAGTGTTGCCCGACCCCTCCCAAAATATGTTTCTGGCTACGGGCCTGCAACTTTCCTTCCGCTTCTGAGAGCCTCCATGTATTGTAAATGTCTCGTCCATTTTCTCCTACACAAATCAGTAAGTAGCTGCATTTTTCTTCCTCCGATTTCCTCTTTAAAGGTCCAGAGAACATCAACTCGACGTGCAGTTTAAACTTGCGCCATGCTTCGGGCACAGCTAGCTTCCCAGTCCATGCGGGGTGCAGGAACTCCAGCGACGTCCATTCTGACTTTTCTGTTTCATTTGTCTTCTCCTTTTCACGCTTTTACTCTGACACCATGTCTGACTTTCTGTCTCTATGGAGGAATCCGACGACTACATAGTTCAGTGTCTTTATTTTAACGGTGACGGTTACAATCATACAGTAGCTTGCTCCGCAGTAGTGACTCGTCTGAGTGCTAAACATAGACTGACGATTATGTGGTTCCCCTGCGTCCTCATGCGTCAGATGGACCATTCAGCTTGCAGCTAACTTAACAGCCAATAGGAGTGCTTGTATCGCATCCTTATAGCTAAATGGGCTATTATATTTTAGAGAATATTACACCATTCACACACAAAAAGAAAAGAGAAGACATCATTCAGAGAGAGAAAAGACATGTGAGAGAAGAGAACAGTTTGCAATAGTCAATAATCTATACTCTATAATCTCGTTAGCAGAACAGTGCTCGGTAAATTCATTGAGACAGACAGCATGAAAAAGTGAAGATTGGATTTGGACACTAAAATCTTTGTCATTACCTGAACATTGATACTGTGGAAAAAAAGTACTACTCACATAAACATACTCATACTCATTCCTACTCATCATCATCAAAAAAAAAAGCGTTGATGTTAGGGTTTATACTCCTTGTCTGTGCCCTGACCAAGGCAATGGGAGCAGAACTGGAGTTGGTCCCCGGGTGCAGCATGAAGGTGGCAGCCCACTGCTCCTAGCTACACAGGCCACAGCTAGGATGGGTTAATTTGCAGGAACTGAATTTCACCAAGGGGATTAATAAAGGAAACTGGATAATTTCCTTCGTTTACACTTGGGACTTTAATAGGAATCTGTTCGACCACACAGCCAATTACATTTGGAAATCCTGAAATGTTGAAGAATGATTATTCATTGTTCAAACAGCTCAGTACCTAAACCCCTCATATTGATTTCTACATAAGATTAACCAAGATGTTATTCTGCAGAGTTCCTCTTTGATAACCCTTACTGCTTTATGTCCCGGGAAAATGCCAAAAATGTGCAGAAAGTGCAAGGCACACTTCGTATGGATCTGCACACTGTTGCTTCCCTGATGTGTTTAGCATCTCTTATGTTATATAGAAAGCTGCCATTGGCAAAAAAAAAAGGCAATGCACAATTTGAAACGCTGTGGGCACAAACCCATGTTGAGTGACGTTCGAGATATGACGTGTAAAGAGGTTGTTGTGGTAGATTATGGACCGTGATGAAAAACGATAAGGCTTGGAAAGAAACTCCTCTGAAAATCACAAATTGTCACAACGAGATCTAATAACTTGTTCTCGGTGAAGTGCTCAGTTAATAATTTGAGCCTCCATGTGAGTTAGACCTCCAATGAAAGGGCATGACATTATCAAAACGGATGAAACGTCTGACTGAATTCTCTGCTACTTAAACAATGCAGCCATGGTTGGGTTTAACTCAAACAAACCTGCCGTTTTTTAGGTTAGTTTCAGAGTGTAAGTTGTCACTAACTGAACTGGACTTATTCTGATCTTGGTATCTGGAATTGAAAATTCCAGATTTCCATAAATTTCAAGTTAGAAGATCTGGTTAACTCGCAAATCCTGATTTCTGGAAAACACCCCAGAAGTCCATCCATCCATCCATTATCCAAGCCGCTTATCCCAATTGGGGTTGCGGGGATGCTGGAGCCTATCCCAGCAGTCACTGGGCGGCAGGCGTGGACACACCCTGGACAGGCTGCCAGACCATCACAGGGCCGACATATTGGGGACAATTTAGTACGGCCGATTCACCTGACCTACATGTCTTTGGACTGTGGGAGGAAACTAGAGCATCCGGAGGATATCCACGCAGACACGGGGAGAACATGCAAACTCCACACAGAGGACAACCCGGGATGACCCCCAAGGTTGGACTACCCCGGGGTTTGAACCCAGGACCTTCTTGCAGTGAGGCGACCGCGCTAACTACTGTGCGCATGCCACCCTATTTTATTTTGTTTTAAGTCAAAAATAAGGAAAAAATAGAAAATTGATTTCCCCAGGAAATCACCCCAGGAGTCGGTTGTTATAATTTTAACACTTTATTTGTATTTATGAAGTAGTTTGCCATGCTAGAGCCATGGGTCTAGTACATAAAACAAAATAATGGTAAAACATCACAATTCATTAATGAATGAATTCGTTGATTCATGCAATTCATTCATGCAATTCATTTTGTCTCCAACAAAATATAGCACTGAAAGGTACTATTTTCAACTATATAATCACTTTAAGATAACTTATGAGATCAAGTTAATGGGAATCAAACTGATGTCAAGTTTGCTACATTAACTAACAACATAAATCAAGAATCATTAGTTAAATTCAAACGCATCATTAGCTTGGCATAGTGAACAAATGAAGGCAAACATCAATTGACGACGATAATTCAAATCAAAAGACGCATGGCTGTAAAAGAGTCAAACACTCAGCTGGTAGAAGAAAGAACGGAGGAGGCAGACAGCCATGCTGGGACAGGCCGTACACATTAAGACCAACCTACCACTTGGCAGAGGAACCTGGAACAATGAAGAATAATGGAACTTGCCATGCATTTCTTCACACAACTCATACCGTATGTCTTGTATAGCAAACGAGTATCAGTCATACATCAGATTTTGTGCTCCAGTTAAAATGAGCCTCCATACTTACTTTTATACACTGCACACAGTGTGTGTGCAGCGTATAAAAGACAGTAAGACTTTGTGTGTGTGTTTCTGCACATTCTCACGCAGCATCTGCTTGTCCATGCATGAATGTGCGTGAACAAATGTAGATTTAAGTGTAAGTGTATGTGTCTTGTTGACAGGCGAGTCTGAAATGAAAGCATATGTGGAAGGAATAAAATTATTACCTGACCAAGATCAAGCTTCAGCTTCTTTTCAGCTTGCTTTCTCTCCTGCGAGAAATTGCATCTAGACATGACTTTTTTTTGGGGAGGGGGGGATATTTTTTTGGGGGGGGGGGTCCCTCGTCTTATTCTTCCCAATTGTGCTTGGTTAATTACCCAACTCTTCCGAGCCATCCCGCTCACTGCTCCACCCCCGCTGCTGATCTGGGGAGGGCTGCAGACTACCACATGCCTCCTGTGATATACGTGGAGTTGCCAGCCGCTTCTTTTCACCTGATAGTGAGGAGTTTCCCCAGGGGGATGTCGCACATGGGAAGATCACGCTATTCCCCCCAGTTCCCCCTCCCCCCCGAACAGGCGCCCCGACTGACCAGAGCAGGTACTAGTGCAAAAACCAGGACACATACCCACATCTGGCTACCCAACTGCAGACACGGCCAATTGTATCTGTAGGGACGCCCGACCAAGCTGGAGGTAACACGGGGATTCGAACCGGCAATCCCCATGTTGGTAGGCAACGGAATAGACTGCCACATTACCTGGATGCCCGCATGACAGTTTTTTTTTCCTTTTACAAGGAGCATCAGACTTGCAGTATGAGCGGCACCTCATACCTTTCTTTATGTTCTACCGCAACACTGTCTGCATGTTGAAGGATTTAAGCAGCACCACAAATGTCCCACCGTGGAAGTGAACCCCGTTTTTGTTTTGCTGTCTACAAACTAGTTAACATGAAAGAAAAGCAATATTTACAATTACTATGATTATACTTCAACAGCAAAATTAGAGAACATTAACAGTTACTGGTTCACAAAATTGAATTTATCCCTATTTTAGACCACACACATTTTCAGCTTGAGCATTTCTATCATAGTATTGCAAGCTCTGAGTCTGCCTACTGCAAACCTTTTCTTCATAAATCATAGTTAAGTGAATATTACTTGCATAATTATAAATGTCATATTGAGGACATGGTATGTCACAATATAACAACTTATGTAGACTGTCGTCAATTTATTTCTCTGTGATATCATTTGTTAAAACGGCACGTTAGTAACACACTTTTCAAGCAACTGTACCTAGAACATGGTGTTTTCTGAGAAAATAATTAACTTGTTAACTTTTCTACTTTTGTAAATTCTGTAGTTCATCAATCTGTTTCCTAGTCTATTGGGTTGTCAGTGTCACTAACCACAATTAAATATTTACTAAACCCTAGTGAGTTTGCTGACATCTACAAGTTAAAAACCATGTAAAGGTTGAAAACATGGCAGGCTGGTCGTGATACTCTGTGATGTTAGAATAAACAACTGCAGCTAACAACATTAATAATGGATCTTTTGGATGTAGGTGGGCCAAATAACCAGCACTGACAATACTGTTGACAGTTTTAGTGCTGGCTCTGTCTGTCAATGCTGATAGACGTGCTGGCACACCTAAATCAAATATGCTATTAGCTGCAGCTGTGATTATCCTGTGAGCGTGGTCTCATCCCACATGGTGGTTATTTGATACTATTCACCAATGATGTGGAAAGCACCCTTCTGCATCTATATGAGACTTGTATGAGCATGGTGCGTTCAGGACAATGTCCGTTTCTGTATGGGATGCAGCAGGTTAACCATTATCTAACCTTAACCCTAAAGTTAACCACAACCTAATTCGTAAGTAATTAGTAGTAATAAATAAGTTTCAAATTGGAATCTGTGGAACAACCACCATGTCTCAACAGAGACGCCAAAGGGTGCCTTCTGCATCATATATCAAATTGCGTCAAATAGTGATGTTGTGGGATGATACCACATTGATCCTGCTATGCTTACATCATAGAGTATTTGAATATTTTAACCTTTCCAGTTTCTCCCCCCCTGCCGCCCAATGACTGCTGGGATAGGCTTCAGCATCCCTGTGACACTGAGAGCAGGGTAAGTGATTTGGATAATGGATGGATGGTCTTTTACCTAGATATTAGCAAACCCACTAAAATGGTCAGGTGTTGAATTATTCTTGAAATATCTGCACTTATATAAACATCAAGAAGACCTGGATAGAGGTGTCCGTCTTACCAAACTAGTCAGCATTGCACTAAAATTTTGATCTTTTGTAAATGGCCTTGAGGTTTGTGACCTTATTTTGATCTGAACACCACAGTAAGGAAAGCAAGGATACTTGATTTTCCTTGATTTCTGAGCAGGTGGCCAAAATTAACGTAGCCAAAATAAAATAGCTGTAGCTCTTGAACTATGTGCATAATCATTGTCTCCCCATAAAGGTAACCCTTTGAAGTTTGTTTTTCAGATGTCAGATATAATCAAAATATTATTGAAATGGAGCAGCAGAAGCTCAAACCACAGTGTAAACTGAAAATGTTTTACCTATCTTAAACAAAAAGCTTTTTTTTTTTTTTTTGGGGAGAGTAAATCACTGCCCATGGTGAAATGTTACCATAAGTCGCTCTAATTGCTGGTTCAAATTAAACTTTCCGAAGGAGAGTATTTTACATATGGATATTTCTCAGTGGATCTCCAAAAAGGCCTTTTGGATATACTTGGTATCCAAATGATGAGGTCTTTATATATTGTACCCTTAAAAAGGGAAAGCTCCATATTCAGCATGCTTCTCCCAATATACCCAGCATCTCTCCTCCACAAATGTCCAAGCCATCTCAATCTTGCTTCTTTTGCTTTGTCTCCATGTTGTCCAACCTGAGCTGTCCCTCTAATACACTCGTTCCTAATCCTGTCCTTCTTCGTCACTCCCGATGAAAATCTTAGCATCTTCAACCCTGCCACCTCCAGCTCCGCCTCCTGTCTTTTCGTCAGTGCCACCGTCTCCAAACCATATAACATAGCTGGTCTCACAACCATCTTGTAAACCTTTCCTTTAACTCTTGCTGGTACCCTTCTGTCGCAAAGAACTCCTGACACTCTTCTCCACCCACTCCAATCTACCTTCACTAGGTTCTTTACCTCTCTTCTCCACTCCCCGTTACTTTGGACAGTTGACCCCAATTATTTAAACTCATATACCTTCATCACCTCTACTCCTTGAATCCTCCCTATTCGGCTGTCCTCCCTCTCATTCACACACGGTATGTATTCCGTCTTGCTTCTACTGACTTTCATTCCTCTTCTCTCCAGCGCATACCTCCACCTCTCCAGGTTCTCCTCTACCTGTGCCCTACTCTCGCTACAGATCACAATGTCATCTACAAACATCATAGTCCACAGAGACTCCTGCCTGATCTTGTCCATCAACCTGTACATCACATTGCAAACAAGAAAAGGCTCAGAGCCGATCCTTGATGTAATCTCACCTCCACCTTGAACCCATCTGTCATTCCAACTGCACACCTCACCACTGTCACACTTCCCCTCATACATATCCTGTAGCACTCCCACATACTTCTCTGCAACTCCTGACTTCCTCATACAATACCTACACCTCCTTTCTCAGCGCCCTGTCATGTGCTTTCTATAAATCCACAAAGACACAATATAACTTCTTCTGGCCTTCTCTATACTTCTCAATCAACATTCTCAAAGCAAACATTGCTTCTGTTGTGCTCTTTCGTGGCATGAAAGCATACTGCTGCTCGCTAGTTGTCACCTCTCCTCTTAACCGAGCTTCCCCTACTCTTTCCCATATCTTCATGCTGTGGTTGATTAATGTTATACCTCTGTAGCTGCTACAGTTCTGCACATCGCCCTTATTCTTGAAATTCGGCACCAGTATATTTATTCTCCACTCCTCATGCATCCTCTCACTTTCCAAGGTTGTGTTAAACAATCTAGCTAAAAACTTCACTGCCATCTCTCCTAAACATCCCCATGCCTCCACAGGTATGTCATCTGGATCAACTGCCTTTCCACTCTTCTCCCTCTTCATAGCTGCCCTCGCTTCATCCTTGTTAATCCACCACACTTCCTGATTCACTATCCCCACATCATCCAACCTTCTCTCTCTGTCATTTTCTTCATTCATCAGGCCCTCAAAGTACTCCCTCCACCTTCTCAACACACTGTCCTCACTTGTCAGCAC